>NC_047116.1:97212507-97517507 GCF_902500255.1 Thalassophryne amazonica | reverse complement strand
ACACACACAGATCAAAATACGCATTTGCAAATATTTTTGCGCGCACATAGATTGCTATATGCATTTGTGGATCTGTTTACACACACACACACACACACACACACACACACAGATCAAAATACGCATTTGCAAATACTTTTGCGCGCACACAGATTGCTATATGCATTTGTGGATCTGTTTACACACACACACACACACACACAGATCAAAATACGCATTTGCAAATACTTTTGCACGCACACAGATTGCTATATGCATTTGTGGATCTGTTTACACACACACACAGATCAAAATATGCATTTGCAAATACGTTTACGCGCACACAGATTGCTATATGCATTTGTGGATCTGTTTACACACACATCAAAATACGCATTTGCAAATACGTTTGCGCGCACACAGATTGCTATATGCATTTGTGGATCTGCTTACACACACACACAGATCAAAATACGCATTTGCAAATACTTTTGTGCACACACAGATTTCTAAATGCATTTGTGGATCTGTTTACACACACACACAGACAGAGATCAAAATACGCATTTGCAAATACTTTTGCGCACACACAGATTGCTATATGCATTTGTGGATCTGTTTACACACACACACACACACACACACAGATCAAAATACGCATTTGCAAATACTTTTGCGCACACACAGATTGCTATATGCATTTGTGGATCTGTTTACACACACACACACAGATCAAAATACGCATTTGCAAATACTTTTGCGCACACACAGATTGCTATATGCATTTGTGGATCTGTTTACACACACACAGATCAAAATACGCATTTGCAAAACTTTTGCGCACACACAGATTGCTATATGCATTTGTAGATCTGTTTACACACACACATGCACACAGATCAAAATATGCATTTGTGGATCTGTTTACACACACACAGATCAAAATACGCATTTGCAAATACTTTTGCGCACACACAGATTGCTATATGCATTTGTAGATCTGTTTATACACACACACACCAAATACGCATTTGCAAATACTTTTGCGCACACACAGATTGCTATATGCATTTGTGGATCTGTTTACACACACACACACACACACACACAGAGATCAAAATACGCATTTGCAAATATTTTTTGCACGCACATAGATTGCTATATGCATTTGTGGATCTGTTTACACACACACACACACACACACACACACACACACACACACACACACACACACACACAGATCAAAATACGCATTTGCAAATACTTTTGCGCGCACACAGATTGCTATATGCATTTGTGGATCTGTTTACACACACACACACACACAGATCAAAATACGCATTTGCAAATACTTTTGCACGCACACAGATTGCTATATGCATTTGTGGATCTGTTTACACCCACACACATATCAAAATACGCATTTGCAAATACTTTTGCGCGCACACAGGTTGCTATATGCATTTGTGGATCTGTTTACACACACACACAGATCAAAATACGCATTTGCAAATACTTTTGCGCGCACACAGATTGCTATATGCATTTGTGGATCTGTTTACACACACACACACACACACACACACACACACACACACACACACACAGATCAAAATACGCATTTGCAAATACTTTTGCGTGCACACAGATTGCTATATGCATTTGTGGATCTGTTTACACACACACACACACACACACACACACACACACACACACACAGATCAAAATACGCATTTGCAAATACTTTTGCGTGCACACAGATTGCTATATGCATTTGTGGATCTGTTTACACACACACACAGATCAAAATACGCATTTGCAAATACTTTTGCGCACACACAGATTGCTATATGCATTTGTGGATCTGTTTACACACACACACACACACACACACAGATCAAAATACGCATTTGCAAATACTTTTGCGCGCACACAGATTGCTATATGCATTTGTGGATCTGTTTACACACACACACACACACAGATCAAAATACGCATTTGCAAATACTTTTGCGCACACACAGATTGCTATATGCATTTGTGGATCTGTTTGCACACACACACACACAGATCAAAATACGCATTTGCAAATACTTCAGCTACAATAATGGTCCCATAATCCCTGCTCCAAGGGCCTATTTATATGAAATTGCATATTTAAATGGGGTGTGGCCAGGGAGGAGTTTGGTTCCACACTCAAATCCATGTTCAGGTGGATGTACAAATGCAACATGTGTGAATTCATGCCTATGCACACTTTGATACATCTGGATATTTTTGTGCTTACGTCTGATTCAGGGTTTTGGTGTACGCCATGTTTCAGTTGGAAATTCATGCAAGTCTTTGTATATGAGGCCCCAGATTGTTTAATAAAATCTTGGAAAGTGAGAGGACGCCTCAGGAGTGGAGATGGAAGTGTGCTGGTTCCTATTTTTAAGAACAAGGGTGATGTGCAGAGCTGCAGTAACTACAGAGGCCTAAAGTTGATCAGCCACAGCATGAAGTTATGGGAAAGAGTAGTAGGAGCTAGACTTAGAAAACAGATGAAGATCTGTGAGCAGCAATATGGTTTCATTCTGAGAAAGAGCACTACAGATGCAATGTTTGCTCTGAGAATACTGTTGGAGACTGTATTGAGAAGGTTAGAAGGAGTTACACAGTGTGTTTGTGGATTTAGCAAAAGCTTATGACAGGGTGCCAAGAGAAGAGCTGTGATATTGTATGAGCAAGTCTGGAGTGGCAGAGAAGTATGTTATGATAGTGCAGGACATGTACAAGAATAGTGTGACAGCAGTGAGATACGCAGTCGGAATGACAGACTCATTCAAAGTGGAGGTGGGATTACACCAAGGATCAGCTCTGAGTCCTTTCTTGTTTGCAGTGGTGATGGACAGGTTGACTCATGAGATCAGACAGGAGTCCCCATGGACTAGTTTGCTGACTTTTGCTGAGTGGTATTGATCCTGAAGGTGCTGCAGCAGTGAAGTGGTTGTTTTTGCGCTCTCACCATACAGTGTCGGCATCCTCAGTTTTTTTTGTTTTTTTTAATAGAATTTGAAGTTGTACACTTGAGTCTGCTTTGTTTGCTTTCTTTCTTTTTGGTTACGTTTTATGAATTTGACAAAGACTGTTTTTAGTCACTTGTACTACTCACATTGAAATCAAGTACAGCAACTATAGTTTAACATATTATTTTAAATAATTGGATGACTTGTTTTCAGTGTTTAAGTTTTTTTTGTTTTGTTTTGTTTTGTTTTTAATGAAAAGCTAAGTTATATTTGTCTCCACTTTTTTCCTGATCTGTTCTGAACTCTGATTTTTGGGGGGTTGGTGGCCAAGTGGTTTGTGCACTTGGTTTCGGTTCAGAAGGTTCCCTGGTCAAACCCCACACCTGCCACATTCTTCCATGTAATGTGGAGCAACGTCAGGAAGGGCATCCGGTGTAAATCCTGTGCCAATTCAGCGTGCAGATCCACCTCTGATTTGCTGTGGCGACCCAAGTGAAGAACAAGGAAGCAGCTGAACGGACTTTCTTTTTTTATCTTAACTGTGACTTTTGTGATCTTTGACACCCTTAGTGGTTGCCATCCAGAGCCCAGGTCGGTTCTATCATGTTGCTCATGTGGTTGTATCTGAGGAATCCCACCTGACTGGATTCACCCGTCATAGGTTTATGTGTCAGACACTTGAAATACAAGAACACACCACATGAAATACATTCACAGGAAATATCTTGTTGCATGAAGTTATCAGGTTTGACAGACAGAAACATCTGGGCACAATTGCAGGACTCAACACAGTAGCTCTGGTTAGTAAAAACATTTACTGAAGGATTCAGTGGGGTCCAGTTCACAGCAAGGCAGTCAAAGATGAGCAAACAGATCCAAAACATCAGGCGTAAGGCGTGGTCAGTACAAACAGGCAGGTGGTCGAAACACAACGTGGTAGCAGGACTTGGAAACATAGAACACAGAGCTGGAACCAAAGACACAAGGTGCAACAATCTGGCAGGGAACTAGTGCAACCAGTGGAGCTTAAATACACCCAGGTGATGAGCTGCAGATTAGAAATAGGTGTGTGGGAAGATCCAGAACAGGGTGTGGCCCAAACAGAGTGTGACGCCCAGCACCAAGAGAGATGGACAAGAGAGATAGGGACAGACAAAACCCAGCAAGAGAAAACACAGAGACAAAACAATCAAAACCTAAACTAAGCAGAACAAAACTAGAAACTAAACTAAACATGGCAAAACAAAACCACAGCAAAAATTCCAGATCATGACAGAATTTGATTGTCTCCGCCAGGAATTTAAAAAAGCACTGAAGAGCGTCATGCATTTGTCATCATCCTGCCAGTCTGTCTCTTTTTCTTTGACCATCTTCTTACTCTCTGTCTTCCAGTGGAGGGCACCATGAAGAGAGCTAAGATCATCAGGAACACTCACATCACACCACCTGGCAGTAAAATGGTGCTGATGTCACAGGTTGTCAAGCAAACACTGGCGAAAAGCTCCGACAAACTGACTGGAGCCAACATCAAAATCCACCGATGCTCTGAAGCCTTCATCTACCTGCTGTCCCCCCTCAGGTTGGTTTCTGATCCACTTCAAACTCTGAGACACAATCATCACCTCGAGCGCATCCTGTCAGAAACCACAAGTCCAGTCTGTCGTCCTCATCAGCTCACTTGTTTCCTCAACTACTTTGTAAAGTTACACACTTTGGCCATGAGGTCAGAAGATTTTCTGTGTGTTTGAGGAAAGGAAGAAGAGCTTTCATTTCTGCTTTTCTGGAAGAAGAGCAGAAAAGGATAACATTTACACATTGTAAACTTTATCCTTTTCTACTCTTCTCCCAGACTTGTTCTTGTTATTCAAGTCCTTTCTTGTTTTGCGGTGGTGATGGACAGGTTGAGGAACGAGATCAGGCAGGAGTCTCCATAGACTATGATGTTTGCAGATGATATTGTGATCTGTAGTGCAAAAAGGTTGAAATGAGCCTGGAGATGTGGAGATGCACTCTGGAGAGAAGGGGAATGAAAGTCAGCAGGAGCAAGACTGAGTACATGTGTGACAGGAGAAGAGGGAGGCCAAAGAGGAGGTTTATGGATGTGCTGAGGGAGGACATGGAGAAGGTTGGTGAGACAGAGAAAGATGCAGAGGACAGGGTGAGATGGAAACAATTGAGCTGAAGTAGTGTCCCCTAACGGGAGCAGCTGAAAGAAGATCATCTTGTTGAAGCTTCTTTCAGCTCCACAAAGACTATAACAACACTTGTGGTGCAGTCCTGGTGGGACTCCCATCAAAGGGCAGTCTGTGTGCAGTCTGAGTGCAATCCCACAGCAATCTACATATTCATATGGCATCATAACAGCATTTGGTCGGGGAAACCCTGAAATAGATCGGGCCATCAGATCCTGCCGGCATGTCCTGCTTCTGTCACGTACGTGCACCTCCACTGGATCCCATTGAAGGAGAGCAAAGGATATGTTGATATGCAGCATGTATGTGGCACACATCCTTCATGTGAAGTGGATGCGAACATTGACTAATCAAACTGAAAGCACCATCTGTCACTGCGAGTCAATGCATCGTGTGTGTCAGAGGCTCAGTGTGGCGCCCGCAGTGCAGCTGAGCGGAATGTCACCCCTGTAATACACATTTACCATCTAACTCTGTCAGAGGAATAATGGTGGAACTGTTTCGCCAGCCCGTGACACCATAAATATACATGTGTACTCGCCTCCGGTACGGCCCCAGGTGCATTTCACAGTGCAGGGAGGACAAGGGCTAGGGAAACCCCTCTCGCCCCGGCTGCGCCGTGGGCCGACACCATCGGCTCACAAATGCCTCGTCCACCACAGCATAAATATATCACGTTAAGTGTTGTTCTGCTGTGCGCCAAGCGTTGGTGATCCAACTGGTCAATGTGGCGCACAGCTCCTCCATGTTCCATGTGCTCATCACACCGCAGTGGCCGTACTGTGTCTGTGAGCACAGTGCTGACAAACTGTCATATGTAGGACACACATGTCCATCCTGCCACCGCTACGTCCTGCTCAGAGGTCAGTGTGCATGATGGAGCGAGTGGATGAGTGAATTGTGAGTGAGTGAGTGAGTGACAGCACTTGAGCGCATCTGTCCAGCAGTCTGAGCACTTTATGATTCTGGTGCAGTTTGACAGCAGTCTGTGTCTCCGTACTTTGGCCGAGAGCGTTTGGGCTGCGGTCGTGCACGACTCAGTCAGGACTGGATCCGCCCACATTCTACGTGGTCATCTGGCAGTCGTATGTGGCTGTCCGACTGTCTGTCCCTCCGACTGTGCCTCGAGGTTTCGGTATTTTTCCCATTCCGGCTGATTCTGCTTGATTCCTGCACATTCTTGCTATGTGTGACGGGGGTCTTAATTACAACTGCTTTAACTCTGTTTTCGGTGTTAATATGGAGTTACTGCTGTCATGGTGACTTTAGACCAAAGTCCTTGGTCATTGGATTTAATTCTCAGTATTTAAAGGTGTTTAATTGCTCAGAAATCCTCGGCAGGAGTCAGAGTTCAGAGCAGCAAAAAAGGAGAGCAGTCCAGCAGTTTGTCCAAGTTACAGCAGAAAGCTACAGATCTAAGGCAGGGTTAGATCTGTAGCTTTCCACACCTACAGACCAACCCTTAGACATTGTGAATTTACACCATTGTAATATCTGTTGGTGTCAGCGTTCAGGGTCATGTTGAGCTTGTCCAAACCGGCCTCAAGCTCTCAGCTCAGAGCTTTTTATTTTTTAATATATTTGGTTTCTCATTTCTTAGCTCTTTTTTGTGGTATTTTTAAAAAATTATATATATTTCTTCTCAAATACATGCTTTTGGTTTGCATATGGTGGTGTAAAATAATAATAATAATAATAATGACTTGGAGTTATGAAGCACTTTACAAGTTGTGTCATTCATTCATTCACACACATTGGTGGTGGTAAACTAATGTAGGCACAGCTGCCCCGGGGCAAACTGATGGAAGTGTGGCTGCCGTTCTGCGCCTACGACCACCACCTCATTCATACACAAGCAAGGTGGGTTAAGTTTCTTTCCCAAGGACACAACGGCAATATGCAGATTTTTGACTGGTTGGGTTCAAACCACCGACCCTTCGGTCATAAGACGGCTCGGTCTACCAACAGAGCTGTTGCCCCCCGTTTGTGTACACTATTAAGTATCTTCGTGCATCTTGTGATAGGCGCTGACAGTATGACTTCACACAACAGAATCATCACTGGCATCTGCAGATTAACATGTTTGTTTTAGTGCATCGCCTGTCTCACTGAAAAATGATACCGCACCGTCAGTGAAGCCGTTAGCATGTTCAGCGGTGAGTCAGTCCCTTAGTTTTGGTCACATTTCATAGAAGTGGCTCATATAATAACAGCTGGCTTCATTTATTATTAAATCCATGACAGCTAAAATGTGCAGGCTGAGGAGGGACGAAACGTTAAACGACACAAAACTGAAACATTAACTGCTGCAAATGCTGAAGATCAGCTGACGTATGGCTCAAATGACACCAGTAATGAATGTGTGAGTGCAGTGAGACTGATGGAAGAGCCGCCATTCACACGCTTGTTACTCAACCCTTCCTGTGTTCCCTGAACACCTTCAAATCCACAGTTTGTCCTCAGAGCAGCTTCTCCTGGACAGCAGCAGTTTTATTTCACGTGTGATCCCAGGGCCTCATCGCCAACAGATCCTTACACGGCGCAGGGTTCAGGGTGGGCCGGCTCCAACAAAATAAGTATTTAAAAAGAGCAGCACAAATTGTAACACAGGCCCCAGCAGCCCCCGTGCCAGTGGTCCGTTGGTTTATGGTTTCATAGCAGAGGTGATGGTGAAGTCAGTCTGCGGTGGATTGACCCTGGTCTTCAAAAGGAACCTTCCTCTAGACTCCATCAATAAATGGACTGTATTTATGAAACACTTTCAAAGTGCTTTACAGTGATGACTCACACACACACACACTGATGTCAGGGTCCTGCCATGTGAGTGAGTCATCACTGAGTCTTTTGGACTCCAAGTTGTTTAAATGCTCCAAATTCTCTTTCAGGTCCATCAGCATGGACAAGTGTCGTGACAGCACGGTGGTTCTGGGTCCTGTTGAGACATTCGTCCACATCCACAGCTGCCAGAATGTGCGGGTGGTGTGTGTAGCGGGCCGTGTCACTGTCGGCGCATCCTCGCACTGCACTGTCCACGCGTTGACACCCACACACCCTGTGCTCCTACCTGGAAACACTGGAATCACTCTGGGACCCTTCCACACTTTCTACCCTTCGCTGGAGGACCACATGGCCAGTGTGGGTCTGGCTGTGGTGCCCAATGTCTGGGACCAGCCTTTGCTGTTGGGGTTAGAAGGTCTTAATGCATCATCCAACCCAGACTCTGCCTGTTACCGTCTGCTCCCCCCCGCTGAGTGCCACGCTCTAGTTGTGCCTTTTCAGATGGAGGGGGACACATGTGAGGTACCAGGTGGACTTCCTCCGGCTTACCAGGTGGCACAAGATGACAAGCAGAAGAGGATCCAGAACTGGCAGAAGACTGTGATGAAGGCCAAGCTGAACAAGTGAGTAGGAATCAAGGAACTTCTTCACTCTATCATCAAAAGTGGTCATACCTTTAAAATCTGTTTAACAACAGGTCAGTTTTCCTCCAGTGGCTTTGCACAAAGGACACTAGTGAGGGAAGCCAACAAGACACACGTCACAAGTCTGAAGGACTTAAAAATGGTTGTGATGGGAGAGACTCTGCACTAAATGACTTTTGTCTGTTGCTTCAGAGTTCAAGTCCCATCACAGCCACTGAAGCTCAAACTCCTTCAGACTTGTAATTGGTGCCTTGGTGGCTTCCTTCACTCCTCTCCTTTATGTATGCTCACTCAGTTTTTGAGAACAGCCTGCTCTAGACAAATGTAACATATTGTTATTGATTTTACTGAACTCCAAGAGACCAAAAACACTTAAACTTCCTGGTTTACCTGAACTAATGAGGGACTAAAACACACCTGGACAAGAAACGACTTGCCAGCTGTTCACATGATGTGGATTTTCTCTGCATTGAACCTTTAGTCTGTTCATTGTGTCATATCTCATTTCTTATTTCTACTCCTTGTGAAGGGAGCAGCGGAATCAGTTCCAGGACTTGGTCCAGGAAAAATTCCATGAGTGGCTTCTGGAAACTGGGCACAGAGGAGAACTAGACAGCCTGTTCTCACTGACCGTAACCTCTGTGAAGGGTTCCAACAGGCCCGCTGCAGACTGCACAAGTTCAAGAGCCTTTGTGAAAACTTCCAACGGGCCCACTGCAGACTCTTCCCTGAGTTGAAGAACCTTTGTGGAGTTCCAGTGGACCAGTTGTCCAGGGTCCAGACAGACGTCCAGTCCAGGGTCGACACAAACACATTCACACCTTTGAAGCCGGAGCGCCCGGAGCGGACCCACGCAAACATGGGGAGAAGGTACAAACTTCACACAGAAAACCACCTGAGTGGCAAAAACGTTTCAGTCCAGTCACCTCGATGAAACATCCAGAAGCTTCATGAATCACTGCTTCAGCATCTGTGCCAGCGCTCAGACTTTAAAACACGGCTCATGGATGAAACGTTAAAGGAACGTAAAGTTTGCTTTAGCTCACTGAAACCTTGTGAATTAAAAACAATAAAAGTATATCAAAGTCTATTAAAGCAACTTAAAAAACATTTTCAGGTTTTTCTGTTTTTTTACTTTAGTTTTGGTTCCTGAAGGTTCACTCACACTAAATGTTTCTACTTCTGGGGAATCATCTGAATTCTTTCTAGAACAGGCTCATTTTATTAAAATGCTGCTTTACAGAAAATAAAGTGTCAAAGTTGATTTATTTGGGACGAAGGGGTTTTTTTTTTTTTTTTTTATACACATGAAGACATTAGAGGACACCTCAGCCCTCTGAACCGGCTCCGGTGGTTCTGCCCGTTTCACTGTCCAAGTGCTTCAGAACAGTTCTGCCACCAAACCGACTCCTTGAGACACAAATGTCACCTTGAGTTGTTAATTATTATTTAAGCCGATGTATTTTTTATCTTGTTGTGTGGAACCTGCGCTGGAGAACCTGTTCAAACTTAAGGTTCTGTTTCCAGAACCACTGGACCCTCTGATACTCCTGACTGTAAAAAATGTCTGACTTAAAGCCTCAGTTCACATCACGGCTTGTTTTTACCACCGAACTCAAAGTCAAACGTACTAAAGCCTGTTTTCAAACTTTTATCAGACATCACATTTGGAGCCCAAGTCATTTTTTTGTGTTAAATGTGTCAAACAAAGACAGAACCAAACTGATTTATTAAAAAAAAATTGCTTAAAGTCTTTCAGGGACTGTCAGTCATAGGCTTCAGGTCACTCAGTTGTCAGGTCTGTGGCCTCAGGTCAGTCACAAGCCTTGTGTCAGTCACAGGTTTCAGATTTGGAACCTGGCAGCAGATCAGGTTTCCTGTAAAAATAGGTGAGAGGATGCCTCCTATTGGCAACACTGAGATATTCCAAACAAGATTTTTACTAAGTAATGGCCGTTACGGCTCAAATTAACATGTGTCTTTCACAGAAATAATATTTTTAAAATGAAATAAATGACATGAAATGTGAGTGTATATTTTCTCGGGGACAGTTGTGTCATCGGTCAGGACAGAGCAGCTCCTGTCACAGCCACAGCGGGTCAGGGGGTAGGTCTGGAGGACCCTTGGTGCTCTCCAGGAGGATGAGGATCCAGACGGCTTTCCTTGATCCTCTTCATGATGCCCCAGTTACTCCCATGATGCTCAAAGTGTGGAGCTCTGCCTCTGTTCTGCACGTCACTCAACCACAACGTCCATCAATTTATTAGCGATCCTGAAAGATCTCATGATGTCCAACCGACTGAATCAGTGCTTCATGAACATTAACACAGGCTGCAGAAACATTCTGGTGATACACCGAGCAAGATGACGAGGGCCTGAAACCAGACTGCTCTGGTAGCTGATTGATACGGAACCCTGAGTGTGACCCCTGCACCCTCACCCGCTCCACAGAGCAGAGCAAAACTCCTGGATTTCTTGGAATCCAGGTGACCACACTTTACAGTGTGGAAGGGGTCCATTCTCCCAGTATGTTGGGATGATACCCATCTCCCAGATACCCATACCTAGAGAGCAAGATCTCCACCTGCCTGAAGGTGTTCAACTTTGCAGCTTTTTCGACCCACAGCTGTTTCAACACCTTTGGTTTGCAGCCAGCTAGTTTGGTCATAAGAACCCCGGCAATGAAGAAAGCCAACATCCTGGTAAGAGGATCGATACCAATGCTCAAAGTAACCAGCTCAACGTGACAGTACAGCACATATTTATTTATACCCCGTGACAGTACGTGTTTGTACAGTAGTGTTCAGAATAATAGTAGTGCTATGTGACTAAAAAGATTAATCCAGGTTTTGAGTATATTTCTTATTGTTACATGGGAAACAAGGTACCAGTAGATTCAGTAGATTCTCACAAATCCAACAAGACCAAGCATTCATGATATGCACACTCTTAAGGCTATGAAATTGGGCTGTTAGTAAAAAAAAAAAAAAGTAGAAAAGGGGGTGTTCACAATAATAGTAGTGTGGCATTCAGTCAGCGAGTTTGTCAGTTTTGTGGAACAAACAGGTGTGAATCAGGTGTCCCCTATTTAAGGATGAAGCCAGCACCTGTTGAACATGCTTTTCTCTTTGAAAGCCTGAGGAAAATGGGACGTTCAAGACATTGTTCAGAAGAACAGCGTAGTTTGATTAAAAAGAAAAAAGGAAAACTTATATGCAGGTGCAAAAAATTATAGGCTGTTCATCTACAATGATCTCCAATGCTTTAAAATGGACAAAAAAAAAAAAAAAAAAAACCAGAGACGCGTGGAAGAAAACGGAAAACAACCATCAAAATGGATAGAAGAATAACCAGAATGGCAAAGGTTCACCCATTGATCAGCTCCAGGATGATCAAAGACAGTCTAGAGTTACCTGTAAGTGCTGTGACAGTTAGAAGACGCCTGTGTGAAGCTAATTTATTTGCAAGAATCCTCCACAAAGTCCCTCTGTTAAATAAAAGACATGTGCAGAAGAGGTTACAATTTGCCAAAGAACACATCAACTGGCCTAAAGAGAAATGGAGGAATAGTTTGTGGACTGATGAGAGTAAAATTGTTCTTTTTGGGTCCAAGGGCCACAGACAGTTTGTGAGACGACCCCCAAACTCTGAATTCAAGCCACAGTTCACAGTGAAGACAGTGAAGCATGGTGGTGCAAGCATCATGATATGGGCATGTTTCTCCTACTATGGTGTTGGGCCTATATATCACATACCAGGTATCATGGATCAGTTTGGATATGTCAAAATACTTGAAGAGGTCATGTTGCCTTATGCTGAAGAGGTCATGCCCTTGAAATGGGTGTTTCAACAAGACAATGACCCCAAGCACACTAGTAAACCAGCAAAATCTCGGTTCCAAACCAACAAAATTAACGCCTCGCAGATGTGAAGAAATCATGAAAAACTGTGGTTATACAACTAAATACTAGTTTAGTGATTCACAGGATTGTTAAAAAAAAGCAGTTTGAACATAATAGTTTTGAGTTTGTAGCATCAACAGCAGATGCTACTATTATTGTGAACACCCCCTTTTCTGCTTTTTTTTACTAATAGCCCAATTTCATAGCCTTAAGAGTGTGCATATCATGAATGCTTGGTCTTGTTGGATTTGTGAGAATCTACTGAATCTACTGGTACCTTGTTTCCCATGTAACAATAAGAAATATACTCAAAACCTGGATTAATCTGTTTAGTCACATAGCACTACTATTATTCTGAACACTACTGTACCTCCAATATGCTGCGCATCCAGAAAGTATTCACAGCTCTTCACTTTTGTCCCCTCAAAATTCTACTCACAACACCCCATAATGACAACATGAAATGTTTTTGTTTTTGCATATGTATGACAAAAAGGTCACATTGGATGCCAGGAAGCACATATCAGATACCCGTGGGATTGGATGTTGTGTGAGATCCAGGTGAGTTGCTCGCTGGTGTATTTTTATTGCTGATTATTAGTGACAGTTTCTCTGTCATGTGACCACTAATTATTACCGCATGTGCAGGGACAGACTCACAATCATGTTAAATAATGTGTGACATGTCCTTTAAATACTAAGTAACTGAAGAAAGAAGCAGAGAGCAACTCACCTGGATATCAAACAACGTCCAGTCCCACGGGTGCCTGATACCTGCGTCTCTGTCAATGTTCCTGTGTCCAAATCACCAGTTTTGTCCATTTCTATTGTCTTTCCACAGATTTTGACTCATTTTATTTGGCTGCAGTTTGGCGGAATTAAAAAAAAAATTTTTTTTTTTTAGTTTGACCACTTTATGGAAATTCGCGCCCATTTACTGTAGTAGTACTGTAGTAGTAGTACTGTATATGATTGTCATAAAATGTTTTTATGACATCTAACATCCGCCTTCAAAACATTTATGCTTCATTCATAACAATGGCAAAAATTTAAAAATGCGTAAAGACACAAAAATGCACAATTCTCACATGCCTGCATTGTCATTATGGGGTATTGTGTGTAGAACTTTGAGGACAAAAATTAATTTCATCCATTTTGTAATAAGGCTGTAACATAACAGAATGTGGAAAAAGTGCTGTGATTACTTTCTGGATGCTCTGTACCGTGGACCTTGCAGAGCCTGCAGAGATATGGTCTGACCAGAACAGAATCATTTGTATAAACAAAATTAGTGCTAGTAGTACACTGATTCTTTCATTTTTAACAATAGATAAAGCATTGTGCTCGTCCTCGGAATTTGTGGTTCAGAAGACAAAATGATTATGGAATCCTGCATTCTGGACTCGTCCAAGCAGCTGCAGCCTGGTAGGGCAGTTGGTGAAGCTGGCAGGTGGTGGGGGGGCGCTGAACCCAGCCAGCAGAGAGGGGTCACTGGACGCGTACCATGCCTGGCCATTATGCTGTAATCCTGCCTCGCTCTTCTGGAAAAACTGAATAGCGCCGGAATCACTGACTCAATTTTTGGATCTCAGTTTCATGACAAAGCGATTGTTGGTCTTTTACCTGCACTGCTGCCATTTATAAACAGGGATATAAAGGGACCTGTGAGGGGCCAGCGGGCACCAAGGCCTCAGGGGACCATCAACATCCAACAGCTTCAACAATATCTTACATCCAAAATGGGCAGGGTGAGTATGATGGCTGCCACCTCTGCGGGCACACACGGGTAACTTCTGGCATTCAGACGGTGAACTACTGGTGCCTCTGGCTCTGCTCCTTAGTGGGCTTATTTCACTCAGAGCGTGGGTTCGAGTCCAAAACCCTAAAACGTACGGTGACTTGACCTCACCATTTGAAGCCTTGGCTCCACTGGTTCCGCTCTTTCGAGTGTCAGAGGAAGCTGTTTGTGTTCACACTGGCACCTGGTCTTTTCTAGATCGTCTTTTATGAGGACAAGAACTTCCAGGGCCGTCGCTATGAGTGTGACAGCGACTGCTCAGATTTTCACACCTACCTGAGTCGCTGCAACTCCATCCGCGTGGAGAGCGGCGCCTGGGTGGTGTACGAGAGGCCGAACTACATGGGCTACCAGTATGTGCTGACCAGGGGTGAGTACCCGGAGTACCAGCGCTGGATGGGCCTCAATGACCGCCTGAGCTCCTGCAAGACGATCCACTTTGTAAGTCGTCTCTCGTCTTTTCACCCAGTGTCTCTACGAAACAAACCGGACTTCCATGTGGGTTTGTTTGCTGATTTTTCTTCAAGTCAGTGGATCATAGAAACTTTCCATAAATTCATCACAGCAATAAATTAAAACGTAGCTGCAAGCACCTTTTGTACAATTCGACCGGTAAACAATGTACATATAATAGCATTTAAATCTAATAAAATCTTTGCGTTTTGTTGCGTGTTGCTGGTAGGGTTTACCACAGCTGTTCCCAAGTGAAGTCCACCTGGAAGAAGAAAAGGTCGCAGTTCCTTGACTGGCCACTTGAGTCTGGCTCCAAAAGCAAGCAGTTTCTCATAGAATCCTACGCAAAAATACTTTAGAGCAGAAATATTTTACAGCCTGGGACCAAAAACAGTTTGGTTCTCTATAGATGGTTTCCTCCTCCCTGACAACTGTACGAGGGAGGAGTCAAGTGTTTCTAACTTCTGAGATGGAGACCTTTTACAATAACCGATAATAACATGAATGGCTGAGGGTTAGGGACACTTCCGTTCTGCACGGTGTTACGAGGCTTTCACTGAATACTAATTAAAAATAATATAATAGCTTTGTGGATCCTTGTCATTTGATTGGTGCTTTGGATGTCACGTGCCATGGATTATTTGTCCCATTGTTGCATAGTGCAGTTTGGTTCCATACGTTTGGTACCATTTGCACGCTTAGCTTATGCTGTGGCGATCCAGCACAGGAGCAGCCAAAAGAAAAAGAGCATGCTTCCACCACCACCAGTGCTGTCCCGCTACCTTGAGCATGTGCGCACGCTCACACAAGCGGGACGGCACTTAGCTTTAAAACAAACATGGTGGAGTTTGTGATGCTGACGGACAACAATCTGAAAAAGCTAACTGACAGTGCTAATTCTTTGAACACACACGTGCAAAATCCACTCCACTATAAGCTGTCTGGAGGCATGAAGAGCTGAAAAGCCAACATGATTTTTCACACGACTGAGGAAGCACACAGTCTTTTTTCTTTTAATGGAAGTATGTCGGTGCACAGCATCACCGGACTACACATCACAATTTGGACTCCTATTTAAAGTTCATGTTGGACTTTATCAGCAGTGAAACACCAAAATGTAAGTCTCTTTTCTGTTGTTCATAAATGAATAAAACAGTGATTCTCAACCGGGGTGCCGTGGGTATTTTTCAGATTCGCGATTACCATGAATTATTTATTTTATCCATAAAGCATAAAACGACTCAGAATCTGATGTCAAACGTGCTGCAGCCTCGCTCTCGTCTTAAGGCGGGACAATAACAAGGAGGCTGACGGCCGATTAAAACAGTGCCGTCTCCTTCAAAAGCCGTCTAAAATGCGGAGCTGTCGGTGTGTGTGTCTGTGCCTGTGTGCGCGCGCGGAGTTAACAGGCTGCAGACTGCGAGGGGAGGGGGAGGGTGAGGCAGGGGAGGGGGTGGGTGAGGGAGATTCCTGAATGCAGGGGCGACACGTTCAGTGCGCAGCGAGCGCGGAGCAGAGAGAGGATTTTAACCCGAGTGAACGTTAACAAAACGGAAACATGAAGCTGCCTTTACTTCTCTCTGAACTTTCTCTAAAGGTGTGATTCTGCCGTTACCGTCCTGTTCTCACCATGTGCGCGTCGTATGCTGAATTTATGAGATCATGAGATGAAATAAACGGTCAAATATCTTTAAAAACATATTTAAAAAATGAGAATATATGAATGAACTGAGCCACAAAAAAAAAAACAATGTTCAGACGCACAGATCACAAAAAGCAGGTGAGAACTCTGAACTTTAACAGCTGTTATTTTCCAAAGGTATTTATTTGTTCAATCTTGAGCTTAATGCAGTGTTTAAGCACAAAACGTAACTGATAAGGAGAAACAATTTCAGAAATGCAACAGAAACAGCCACAAATCAGAAAAAGTTGGGACTGTATGTAAAATGAAGATAAAAATAAAAATGTTGCACCATTCCCAGTTTCTCCACTCACAGAAGCCAAATGTTCTTCTAGAGTTATGTAATTATACTACAATAGTAGAATATAAAGAAGGGGAAAAAAGAAAAACAAAAACAGACAATATATTCGTCAATCGCAATTATTTGTCTGACAATTAATCGTCTCCAGAAATTTCTAATCGTGACAGCCCTACTTGAGATCAGAGCGCAAAATGCTTGAGGATTTTCGAAATGCGGTGTTTTCTGTATTGATTTTCTATTGCGATAATTGGGTTCTGCGCAAAACCAAAGGTAATAGCATTATAATATTATTTTGGTTGGTGGTGTGCCGCAGGATTTTGTAAATACAAAAAGGGTGCCGCGACTCAAAAAAGGTTGAAAATCACTGGAATAAAATATCAAATGACAAGGATCTATTTTAGCCATTATATAAAACAAATGACTGTTTTTACATTCTTTCAATGGAACAAATATTTCAGGTGAGGCGTTCCAGCTTTCACCTCATGAAATATTTGTTCCATTGAACTCAAACATTCATTATTCGTATACCATTTATTTTTATTTTTTTAATTTGCAATTGTCAGGAAGAGCATTCAGCATAAAACCTGTGCCAAATCTACACACAGGTCCATGTCAGATCTGCTGTGGAAAACAGGAATAAACCCTACTCCTCGTGTCCTGAGACTTTTGAAAGATTGATTGAAGACATTTTAAGAGTAATTATGGCCTTGATTTTTAGATGAACCAATCTGATGCCCTTTAAGACTTTCTAAGGATCCGTAGGGCTCCTGCGTGTTCTGATTTGTAGGACAGCGACTTGTCAAGCTGCCCACTGTGGTGCACCGAGGGGTGCCAGTCTGCAGCCTGCGGCCCGATTTTCAGTACCACTGGGCCTGAACAGTTAGTTTTCATCACAAAACATCCCACAAGGAGCACATTTTTATTTTAAGAAAGCACTGGGATGATTTTTTTTTTTTCCAGCACCCTCTTGGTGCTTTCTGACAGACTTAATGCACATTAAAAATAAAAAAGACGGTAGACAGACATCTCCGATGAATGTTCTCCTTCTTCAGTGTTGAGACATCTCACAGCTGCAGGAACGTGGCTGTTTTGAGGACGATTAGAAACTCTGCATTTTATGTTGGGAAACACTTTGTATACATGGTTGGAGTTCCATTTTATAAAACTCGTGCAGTGCCCGTAGGAAGTTTGTATTCCTATAAAAAAAAAAATTGGGAGCTTCAGTAGATTTCTCATGGATGGTCGTATTGTGTTTGAAGGTGGGAGGTGCAAAGAGGTGTACTTCCATGATATTATTATTTGAAATTAGCATTTCATATAATTTAAAAAAAGAAATCAGTTTTATTATCAATTATATGACAATAAAAGGATAATTATTAAACAGGCTATTGGAAGAGACTCAGATAAAATTAAACAGAACATTTAGAATATTTGAAACAGACTCCACCTCCTGAACAGTTTATTTCAACCTGAACTCACAGCAAATAAGATTTTATTCAGTTTATGTACTTACTGAAACATTGTACAAATAGTGGGAAATTTGTTGGCGTTTTAGCTAATGATTTTAGCTAATGCCTCAGTGTTATCAAGTTAAACTCAGTCACTATGTGCTGGGATTAAACGTTTTACTGTGAAAGGGTCTGAGCAACGTAAACTATCTGATGATATCTAACTTTTCTACCAGTAACATCAGCGAGCTGCGCCATCTTGGAAATATGAATGTTACAATGCCAATCAAAATAAAGGTTCTGAAAATTGAGTCCCAAAATTTTCATAATAAAGGAAGAACATCATGGTGCCATGCACAAGCCATATCCGAAAGCTGCCCCCCACGTGCACACACGCAGGTGTCTTGGTTTATAGATAGATTCTAATACTCTGTATGATTGACAGAGCCAATGAGCACTAACACCAAATATCAGGCCTGAAAAACAAACTCTGTATCCTGTTTCTCTTCCTTCACCCGCCTGTTAAACACCTGTCCGTCATCCTAACTCCTCCTCCTCCTCGCAGACCAGCGGGACCCTGTACAAGATGCAGCTGTATGAAAAGTCTGACTTTGGCGGACAGGCCTGCGAGGCCACGGACGACTGCCCCTCACTCCTGGACAAGATCCGCTGGAGGGAGGTGAACTCCTGTAAGGTCTACGACGGCTGGTGGGTCTTCTATGAGCACCCAAACTACCGCGGACGCCAGTACTTCCTGGAGAAGGGAGAGTACCGTAAACCCGGGGACTGGGGCGCCCTCAGTCCCGCGGTCCAGTCCTTCAGGCGCTTCATGGAATGATTCTCACCCCGACATAAAGGCACTGGGAGACGAGTCTGTGCTTCATGTCCAGTGTCCACTGAGTGACTGAGTCTCAAATAAAACCCTCCTCAGAAAGCACGATGTCTGTCTGTCTACCTACGTGCACATTACTGCTTTCAGGCAGGAGTAACCGTCTGACAGGTCAATCCTGATCAAAACCCGTGATGACCCGGGTCCGTCCACTACACACCTGCAGCACCGCTGTGTTCTGTACTTTGTTACTAAACTGTGTTCTGACTGAAACATTAATGTGCTGCACAAAATACAAATATCAGATTTAAAAACAGGTTTATCAAGGAAACACCGCCTGTCAGTCTGTACAAACCCACCACACACTGACAAGCGACGCTTTTCTGCACAACGCTTCTACAAACTACAGGTCAGCGTCTGTGACCTGTTGACCCCAAAGCCAACAGACTTCTTGGGGTCAGTGTACCGAACACACGTTTAGTCACAATCAGACAATTGGGTAAAAAGACGAACTCAAAAGATTTTTACACTCCAGTGACCTTGACCTTTTGACCCCAAAATCAACAGGCATCTTCAGGTCACTGTGGGTAACAGACAACGAGTCTGGAGACAATCAGGTCAGTAAAACTGAAGAAAACTAAAAAGGAAATGCCCCGTAACTGACTGACTGACTAAAAGTCCAGAATTCTGGATCAGCACCTTTAATATTTTTTCTGCAGGCCGACAGTTTAACGTAATAATATTCATTTGGATTTTAATTTAAATTTAAGGGTTTTATGGTTCTTTAGCATAAGTCTGCAATCACCCAAGTGCTCTTCTGGTTTGGTACCTAAACGCTCCTCTGGAGCCGTCGGTGCAACAGGAAGTAGGAGGACTATAAATGGATTTATTAGGCGAGGACTTTATTTTTCTTTTATTAGGAGTTCGCGTTGAACACGTGTCCACTGAGGTTTATACAACACCCACTTCTGTGAATAAAAATGATTCTGACCGTTCTGGGCCCAGAGGACTGAGTCTAGGTTGCATAACCCAGTCAAGCTAAAATTAAACACAGGAGGCAGGGACCCAGGTCCGAGCCAGGTCCAGAACACGGTGTCCACTGTGAGGTGACTCTTCCAGTCTGACCACAGACTTGTGTTTAATCCAGGGCACAGGGCCGGGCTGAGAAGGTTCTAAAAACACAACACCTGGTTGACTTTAACCTAGTACAGGTCTGAGGTCCACAGTGACGGGCTGAGGGTTCAGGTGAGTCCCAAAGGAGAAGCAGTTTCCTCCCCCACCTATCAGGAGAAGGTCTGGTTCTGCTGGGTCCATCAGCTCGGAGCAGAAGGAGTGAAGCATCAGAGGCCAGGGCACAGAGGACTGTAGAGGACAGAGGGACAATCAGCACCGTCTCCAACAAAACATGATTCCACAGGAGCTCCCTGAACTGACCGTGTCCAGCCTGAACTCCACGCCGCTCCCCGTGCGGAGGTCGATCACAGCCACACCCGGCACGCCATCTGAGTGCAGCCAGACTCCGCCCACCACAACCAGTTTGTCCTCAATCACATGGGCAGAATGGGAATACCTAAAAGAAACCACAGACTGTGCCTGACTGCTCATGAGAACCCAAGTGGTTTTTGTTCAGCGTGCTGACAACCGACCTCGGCACAGGAGGCGGCTGCACCTCCACTCGGTCCCAGCAGAAGCCTCTGTCCACGGGCCGCAACACAAACACGTCCCCGAGCGGCCGTCCCGCGGCGTTCAGTCCTCCAAACACCACCGCCCCTCCCTGGTACGGACACGCTGTGTGGGAAAGGCGAGGCGCCGGCGGTGCGCCCTCTACTGGGATCTGTCAGTAACACACACACAGCCTGACTACACCTGCAGAAAACCTGACAGGGTTCAGGTCTTAAACGCACACGGACTCAACAAACCTCAGTCCAGTGCTGTCGGTCTAGACACAGAAAGTGTCCGTCACCCAGAACCGCTTCGGTCTCGTTCCTGCCGCCAAACACAAACAGGACGTCTTTGCCTAAAAGTGGGAAAGAAAGCAGGAGCCGTGACCTCAAAACCATCTGAGTTTCCTGTGTGCGGAGCGACATCAACCACCATATCACCCTGGACTAAAAAACACTGTGCACGCGTGTGTGCGTGTAGATGTGTGTATGTAGATTCATGTACGTATCTGTGTGTGTATATACGTGTGCACAAATGTGTGTGTGTGTAGAGATACGTGCGTTTGTGTAGATGTGTGTATGTGCGTGAGTAGATGTGTGTAGATTCATGTGCATATCTGACTGTGTGTATATACGAGTGTGTATCTGTGTGTAGGTTCGTCCGTGTGTGTAGATACGTGTGTAGAATCGTGTGCGTATCTGTATGTACATACGTGTGCGCCGTGTGTGTAGATTTGTGTGTGTGTGTACGTGTTGATGTCCTGTCTGTTGTCCTGTTATCTACGTCTGGTCTCCAGGTGGTGATGTTTTTTGATGCAGATTAGATAAAGTTCAAAGTCCCACCTTTGTGGCGGACCACAGTCGCAGTGTGCCTCCATCTTGGCACCGGCAGTGGACCCGTACAGACCGTCTCCTCCACGCAGCACTCCACTGTCCCCTGGTTTCCTGTCTGAAGTGAAGCAGATGACCCACAGAGGTCCAGCGTGACCTTGAAAAGTCCTTTGGCCGGCTTGAGAGGAGAGGAGCGACCTCCAAACAGTACCGACGCTCCTCCGGGCAGGGGCGCTGCTGTGTGGTACAGCCGGATACCTGACACACCCACAGGAAGTACACGTGCAGTGTCACCGAAAAACACACCAACAGTATTTGTCTTAATGGGTTGTGATGTCACAAATAAACACACATCTGATCCTTTCTGATCCCGTAGTGGATCTGAGCCTGTGTAGGTTCAGGGACCAGCTGCTGTTATATTTTGGACACACATCCATCCCTCTGGCTGCTCGCTCGTCTTTCACTCCGTCTCTCTGTGGATCCATGTGTTGAATTGGCACAAGTTTTATGCCGGATGTCCTTCTTGACACAACTCCACATTACATGGAGAATGGGCAGGGTGGCCTTGAACCAGGAACTTTCCACACTGGGAACAAGTCCACAAACCATTAGGCAACCACCCCAAAGTGTGGGTCGCTGCCCTGTGGTGGGCCATGAGAGGTCATAAAAAAAAAAAAAAAAGCTCTTTAATTTTCTATTTTGTAATGAAGTTTAAAAGTATGTAAAAAAACACAAACAAACATCACTACTGGGCGGCACTGCTGCCTCACAGTGAGAAGGTCTCAGGTTCTCTTCCTGTGTGGAGTTTGCTTGTTCTCCACGTTTCGCGTGGGTTCACTCCGGGGGCTCTGGATTCATCCCACAGACACACAGGGTCGGTGAACCGGTGACTCTAAACTGACCATAGGTGTGAGTGTCTATGATGGACAGGTGTCCTGTCCAGGGTGAACCCCCCCTCTGCTGGGATGGGCTCTAACTGTGATCCTTAAGTGCAGTAAGCGGGTACAGGAAACAGATGGATGAGCATTTAATTTTTTTTAAAGTGTCAGATGTAATAAAGCAAAGCATTCCGGTTCCCGCAACCCACCAGACTCCAGACTCCCGCTGTTCAGGCAGCGCACAAAGAGAAAATCTGAGAAAAGATGAACGATGATGAGTCTGATTACGTTGTAGATGGGGGGGGGCTGGACTGTGTTTTACTGGAACAGCTGCAGGACGTAAACAGGACAACGCTAGAGGACAGCATTTTCTAAGGTACCAACAGCCAAAAAGCAAAAACATCTAGAACGTGTTCCCTCGTACCAAAGTCTGCTGTGGGCTCCACGGTCACAGCCCTCCAGCCTCCTGGACCTCTGGTCAGGATCCTGGATACTGCCCCCCTGCCTCCTCTGCAGGAGCCTCCAGTCAGCAGGACCACTCCTGGCCCGAGGACAGTAGACGCCAGTCCCAGTCCCTCCATGCAAACTGGTAGAGTGCTCACATTCAGGACTACGGGACTCCATGACGGACCACTGGACAGACCTGAAGACACGGAGGAGCGGTCAGGAGCACAGATGGACAGAAAGAGAAAAACAGGAGGTCCAGGTTAAAGCTGATGAGAAGTCGAGGCTGTGCAGGTTTCTGTGTCAGTTATCTTCTTGCAAAACTGTCCCACTGTGACAATTTCTCACATTTAGTCCACTTAATAGTAATAGTAATAATAATATTGTGAAACATTTAAATATGACTTAAACTAAAACACAGGAGAGTGTTTAATGGCTTTAATCCGCTGAGAAAGGACACAAAGACATCATCTCATCAGAATCTCATCATTGATTATTGGTTTACATTTAAAAACTTTACAATTATTGAAAACCTCTGAAAAGCTTAAAAACACACGGATCAGGAACTGGACACAGTCCACCTGAAGAAACATTCAAGCAAAGTGCGTCCAGAATTCTCTGTTTAAAGTGAACGTTTATCAGCGACTTAAACAGTTCTGGACAATTTACTGTTTTGAAGCCACACTGTTGTATTCAGAATGAGCATTTAGAAGCACAATAAAGGAAATCAGACAACACATCCCTCTGAGGGCGTTTTAAAGTATAAAAAGAAGAAGAAAAGGAAAACCAGGTATTTCCCTGTTTTTGTTGGTATTTTTACCGACATCAGAGTGAGACTCCGTCAGCTGCTGGCTGCACGGAGCTACAGGGAGGCTGGGAGGACATTCAGAGAGCTTCCTCATCAAGTTCACAGCAGTGATGTCACGTTCCGCGGCATGGACTTCATGAATAATCACGGGTGGAGTCACGGTCGGGTTAATTAAGACATCGGGCTAGTTCAAGCCTCTCGTGGAAGGAGCAGGGCTCCACTGCTGGATATTTGTTCTAACCCACAGAACAATAAAGACTTTTGTGCATATGTGTTTGTTGTCATGGAAACATGCTGATGACTAACTTTTTTACTTTGTGTTCTAAAAATTAATGCTCTGTCAAATATATTTACCATTATAATTGTCTTTGTAATTGATTGAACAATGCCACTGAAGAGAAAAGAGTACAGATAAGAATGCTGAGGTGAGACAATGTTTCATCAGTCCATGAATGATAACCAGAACAGACTTTGAGAGACTGACTGTCTCATGCTATCAACTGATTTCACTGAATGGACTTTGGGACACCTTGGGACTGTACATAAGTGGCATCAAAACTGAATGTACAGTAGTGTTCAGAATAATAGTAGTGCTATGTGACTAAAAAGATTAATCCAGGTTTTGAGTATATTTCTTATTGTTACATGGGAAACAAGGTACCAGTAGATTCAGTAGATTCTCACAAATCCAGCAAGACCAAGCATTCATTGTGGGTTTTTTTTTGTCCATTTTAAAGCATTGGAGATCATTGTAGAGGAACAGCCTATAATTTTTTTCACCTGCGTATAAGTTTTCCCCTCTCCAATCAACTTTTTAATCAAACTACACTGTTCTTCTGAACAATGTCTTTAACGTCCCATTTTCCTCAGGCTTCAAAGAGAAAAGCATGTTCAACAGGTGCTGGCTTCATCCTTAAATAGGGGACACCTGATTCACACCTGTTTGTTCCACAAAATTAACAAACTCACTGACTGAATGCCACACTACTATTATTGTGAACACCCCCTTTTCTTTTTTTTTTTTTACTAATAGCACAATTTCATAGCCTTAAGAGTGTGCATATCATGAATGCTTGGTCTTGTTGGATTTGTGAGAATCTACTGAATCTACTGGTACCTTGTTTCCCATGTAACAATAAGAAATATACTCAAAACCTGGATTAATCTTTTTAGTCACACAGCACTACTATTATTCTGAACACTACTGTACTTGTATTTGTCTTCAGACCTACACTCTGTATGACAGCTACCTTTGAAGCTTTAAATAACTAAAGATCTTAGAAACAAACTCGTTTCCTCTGGTGTCTCATCTGTTGTCTGTGTCAGAGGTTTTAGGTCATTTTTCCTAACACTTTGATTTTCTAATTTATTTATTTCCAAACTGTAGTTCTGCACACGGTCGTCTTTACAAGCATTAAAAAAGTAGATCCCATAGAAGTGCTGAGGCTCGTGGTCCCAGAACTCATCCCCAGATTCTGCAGCCTGAAGTGGACGAGAGTCTATGACCCCCCACGGGTCTTGGTCTCAGACTAAGGATTCAACAGGTCTTAAACGTGTGACAGGTGACAGACCACAGAGTGTTTGCTGGGTGACATGGGGACGCTGTTTCTGATGGGTCCTGGTGTTACCTGGAGGACAGGTGAGTAACGCTTGAGCCATCAGAGCGCCCCGGGACGCAGTCAGGACAAAGTAGTGGGAACACTTCTGATGCCACTCCTGCAGGTGGACACACACACACGGACGGACACACACACTGAGCTGCAGTCACATTACAATAAGGCGGTCACATGTCCAGCAGCCGACCTCGTACTCGTCAAAAGGCTCCAGGTGTTCCACTCTGAGTCTCTCCTCCTCAGGAACCAGGTCCAGGTAGAAGTTGTTCATATCCACGCACACACAGTGTTCCCAGCCCTGCAGATAACACACACACACCTTCACTGACACCAGACCAACTGATTCCAACCACAGGAATCTGCAATAACTCTCATCCTGTTATGAAACATGAATGCCACAGACTATAAACCCCAACCTTTTCTCCAGATAACTGATTTTTGATCCAAACCCCAACCTTTGATCATAACCTTTGATCCTAATCACAACCATACATCCTGATCCCAGCAGTTAATCCTGATCCCAACCACTGATCTTTATCCTTACACACGTCACACCTTGACGCCAGCGTATTAAAAATGCTGGCGTACATCTGATAAGTTCTGGGCAAGTTTTGTGCAAGTTAAGAGCTCATTGAAGCACACAGATATACGTCGTAATACGCTGAGCACCTCGAAAATTTTTGGCTGCGTTTTAAGTTTTGAGCGTATGCCTTATATGTCCCGTACATGTGGGACATAAGTTGTAGGTAAGTTATGCGACTGTTGACACACGTTTCCTGTAAGTTACTCATAAGTCGAAATATGTCGACTGATTGGCTGAAAGCTGCAGTCCTCATGTGAACAGTTCAGACTGTTTCAAATATTAAAACCATTCACACACAGAGAGTAAATATAAAGTCTTAATCCAACCTGTTACGTTGTTTCAGTCAGATTCATCATCACAACCTCATGAAAAGGTATCCACATTAAGCCTCCTGATTTTGGAAAATGAAGTCTGAAAATACTTTAATTCCTTGTCGTGGCTGAAGAAACAAGTCCCTCTGTGTTTTGCTGCTCCTGCATGTTTCAGCCTGAGGAAGCTCCTTCAGTAACGTCTCAGTATTTATCACAGATATCAGCAGATTCTGTCTGCATGCAATAAAATCCCATGATCCACAAAGACGAAAATAACAATGTTAAAATTTCTCAGTTTGGCCTCCATGTGGAGTGGAGATGCTGCGGGACACCGTACATGACGTGCTCATCAATATTTAAGTGTTCCACCTGACAAACAAAGGTTTCTGCTTCGGCCAGCGGTGGAGACGCAAACCAAGCCAGACTTATCTGTTCTGACACTCATAATACCGCGCAGTACCGACCCGAACCACTCAGTGGAAACGGGGCTGTCAGCATATGCTGGCTAAATCTTCAAGGTGTGACAGGGCCTGTAACAGCTGACCCTGATCCTCACCTTTGACCCAGATCTTAACTGCTAATCCTGATCCCAACTGTTGATCTTGATCGTAACCTTTGTTCCTAACCGTTGATCCTGATGCCAACCTTTGAGCCCAACCTTGGATCTTGATGCTAACCTTTGATCCTGATCCTTTGATTGTGATTCCAACATTTTATCCTGATTCTAACCTTTTATCCAGATTGCCCATCTTTAATCCTGATTGCTGAGGTTTAATCCTGACAATGATCTTTGATATCCTGATTACTGATCTTTGATCAAGTGTTCAGCTTTGATAATGATGACAGGCAATCAGGATCAAAGTCCAATACTGATGATCAAATTGTAGATCAATTCCTTTTCTGTATTTTCTTCTTTTGGGTGCTGCCATTGGAGTTGATGGTCTAGTGGTTAAGCGTTGGGCTTGAGACCAGAAGATCCTCGGGTCAAATCACAGCCTGACTGGAAAAATCACTAAGGGCCCTTGGGCAAGGTCTTTAATCCCCTATTGCTCCCAGTGTGTAGTGAGCACCTTGTATGCTAGCACCGTGACATCGGGGTGAATGTGAGGCATTATTGTAAAGCACTTGAGCGTCTGATGCAGATGGAAAAGCGCTATATAAATGCAGTCCATTTACCATTTTGCCATTAGGAGTCATCACAGCACATAGTCTGTCTCTATCTCAGTCTGTCCTCAGTGTCTTCCTCCGTCACACCAACCACCTGCATGTCCTCCCTCACTGCATCCAGTCATCTGACTCCAGGGTGACTTTTGACCCGGGGTGAGGGACCAGTGTGCCACAAAGGCACACTTGCAGACACGATAGAGGACAACCTGTCCCCGGATTAGAACCTTTCCATTTCCAACATTTAGGTGTTTTTTTCTGACTGGGCTTGTTGGAGTACGACACATCAGATTCAGAGACTCCTAAGTTGGGGTCAGTGTGTTCAATTCCTGTGTATAATTCAGCGTGTCTTCAGGAGGGTTGGGAATGAGCAGAAGTAATAATACCAGTGGTGGGCACAGCTAACAAAAAGTTAACTTTTATAAAGCTTGATTGATAAATTGATAAACCCCTAAAACATTTTGCGGAAGTTATAGCTAAAAGCTAAATGATAACTTTTAGTACAGACTCCAGTACACTGGCAGCTACTGATAGTTCTGAGTAAATTCAAAGGCAATCAAAAACAACAACGAGCCAGCGCTTCTGTCTAAAAAAAAGATAATTTGTTTTCACAGCCATGCAGTAGCGCATGTCGGAGGAGTCATGCACAGCATCGCAGTTTTTACTTGTGGTTAAATTTTTAAATAAACTAATAATAATGTACAGGTTTTTGAAATTAACGTCACTTCTGACGTTTTTACGAAGTGAAAATATCAGCTATATGTTTTAGTTTTAAAGTAATGCACTAATTTGTAAGGTTTTAGCATTTACAGATACACATGCCAAAAGGTGCTATGGGAAAATGGAACTTCCTCCCATCTATGGGAGTGTGAATACCAATTGCCACACATTTGCTATACATGCTGCTGAATCACTTAAATAGAATTTTCAGTTTTCAAACTGTGGCATATTTACAAATACAGACTTATTTGTAAAAATCAACACACTCGTTACAGTAACTTGTGTGTTGGTTTTATAAATTGACCAACCACTGATGACAGGAAGCTCCATTTTCCCATAATGCCTTTTGGCATGTGTATCTGTAAATGTTAAAACCTTCAAAATTAGTGTGTTACTTTAAAGCTAAAACATGTTGTTGTTGTCGTCCATCACTTTGTAAAAAATGACAGAGGTGATGTTAATTTCAAAAACCTGTCTGGAATTAGGACTCCTTCTTCAGCAAGCTGAAGGAGTCCTACTTATCTTTGTTTGTAGGTGGGACCCCAGAGGCAGCTGACAGGTACCGGCAGGCCAAGCGTGCCGCAGCCTGTGTGGTCGCAGAGGTAAAAACTCGGGTCTGGGAGGAGTTCAGGGAGGCCATGGAGGAGGACTATCGGTCGGCCTCGAAGAGATTCTGGCAAACCGTCTGACGCCTCAGGAGGCGGAAGCAGCTCTCCACCAGCACTGTTTACGATGCGGGTGGGGAGCTGTTGACCCTGACTGGGGATGTTGTCGGACGGTGGAAGGAGTACTTCAAGGATCTCCTCAATCCCATCGTCATGCCTTCCGAAGAGGAAGCAGAGACTGGGGACTCAGAGGCGGACTCATCCATTACCCAGGCCGAAGTCACCAAGGTGTTTAGAAAGCTCATCAGTGGCAAGGCTCCTGGGGTGGATGAAGTCCGTCCTGAGTACCTAAAGTCTCTGGATGTTGTGGGACTGTCTTGGCTGACACGCCTCTGCAACATCGCGTGGCGATCAGGGACAGTGCCTCTGGATTGGCAGACCGGGGTGGTGGTTCCTCTGTTTAAGAAGGGGGACCGGAGGGTGTGTTCCAACTATAGGGGGATCACACTCCTCAGCCTCCCCGGTAAGGTCTATTCCAGAGTACTGGAGAGGAGAATTCGACCGATGGTCGAACCTCAGATTCAGGAGGAGCAGTGTGGTTTTCGTCCTGGTCGCGGCACACTGGACCAGCTCTACACGCTCCATCGGGTGCTTGAGGGTTCATGGGAGTTTGCCCAACCAGTCCACATGTGTTTTGTGGATCTGGAGAGGGCATTCGACCGTGTCCCTCGGGGCACCCTGTGGGGAGTGCTCCGGGAGTACTGGGTCCTTTGCTAAGGGCTATCCGGTCCCTGTACAACTGCAGCAGGAGCTTGGTTTGCATTGCCGGTAGTAAGTCAAACAAGTGCACGTTGGCCTCCGCCAGGGCTGCCCTTTGTCACCGGTTCTGTTCATTATTTTTATGGACAGAATTTCTAGGCGCAGCCAGGGTGTAGAGGGGGTCTGGTTTGGGAACCACAGAATCTTGTCTCTGCTGTTTGCGGATGATGTGGTTCTGTTGGCTTCGTCAAATCAGGACCTTCAGCGTGCACTGGGGCAGTTTGCAGCCGAGTGTGAAGCGTCCGGGATGAAAATCAGCACCTCCAAATCCGAGGCCATGGTTCTCGAACGGAAAAAGGTGCTTTGCCCTCTTCAGGTCGGTGGAGTGTCCTTGCCTCAAGTGGAGGAGTTTAAGTATCTCAGGGTCTTGTTCACGAGTGAGGGACGGATGGAGCGTGAGATCGATAGACGGATCGGTGCAGCATCTGCAGTGATGTCTTCGCTGTATCGGACTGTCATGGTGAAGAGAGAGCTGAGTAGGGGGGCAAAGCTCTCGATTTACCGATCGATCTACGTTCCGATCCTCACCTATGGTCATGAGATTTGGCTCATGACCGAAAGAACGAGAGAGTACAAGCGGCCGAGATGAGTTTCCTCCGCAGGGTGGCTGGGCGCTCCCTTAGAGATAGGGTGAGGAGCTCGGTCACTCGGGAGGAGCTCGGAGTCGAGCCGCTGCTCCTCCACGTCGAAAGGAGTCAGTTGAGGTGGCTCGGGCATCTTTTCCAGATGCCCCCTGGACGCCTCACTGGAGAGGTGTTCCGGGCACGTCCCATTGGGAGGAAGATCCAGGACACGCTGGAGGGACTACATCTCTCGGCTGGCTTGGGAACGCCTTGGGGTTCCCCCAGAGGAGCTGGAGCAGGTGTGTGTGGATCGGGAGGTCTGAGCGGCTTTGCTTGAGCTGCTGCCCCCGCGACCCGACTCCGGATAAAGTGGAAGAAAATGGATGGATGGATGTCTGGAATTAGGTTGTTTAAAATTTGAACCATAAGTCAAAACTGTCTTGCTATGCATGACTTCTCCAACACATCTGCGAAAATATTTTTTTTCTTCTCTCCTTTCATCTCTGGTAGCCAGTTCTTCTCTGCTGGTAGAGGACTGAGCTCTACCTCTCATAGGTGTCTGTCTGCTCCAGGATGTCTAATGATGAGCACCATAAACTGTGGAATTCAGCCAATAGGAAAAAATAACCCGCGCTCTTCAGTCCACATCAGCCGAGTCGAGCACCGTGAGGATCAAGAAAAAGGTTTGACGTGGAAAAGACCTCATTAAACTTCTCTCCACAGTGAGGCGATGGAAGGGGACAAAGAGGGATAGACTATGTACCATAAGCGGTTTAGTAGTTTCAGATCTTTGTGATGATTTTTGGACAACACAGTGGTTCAGCGGTTAGCACTGTTGCCTCACAGTGAGAATGTTCCAGGTTCTCTCCCTGCCTGGTTCTTTGTGTGTGGAGTTTACTTGTTGTCCCCGTGTTCTTGTGGGTTCCTCTGGCTGATTGGATGAGTGGTTCTTGGGTTTTGGGAGCTGATTTGTTTTCTCTTGATCTTCTCACAGAAACAGACTCCTGAAGAAGCTCCTCCTGATCAGCAGGAGTAAAAACCTGCACCCTGGACTGACTCAGACTGAGACATCAACGTGGGCACTATGACCTCCTAACTGTGACCTCCTGTCTGCATACTGGCCTTGTCCAAGAACCTGCATCTCTGTGCAGCCGTGTCTGGGTATTGCTGAAGGGCACGCAGAGCTGAGTTCAGCTTCAGGAAATGCTCCTGCATGATTTGTCCAAAAGGATCGTGGGGGTGGATCTGCTCATACATGATAAAGAATGACTGTGGGAGGAGCTTCACTGCCCAGCCAATCACCGCATCCGACCTGAAAGACACACAACAAAGCCCTTCATTACTGTGACATCACTTCTGTTGCTTATTGATAAACGATTAGCTGACTGATTCAAGGTTTGGATCACCTCTCTTGCTGTCTTTGTTTTGGAGACATCCTTTTTTTTTTGACAATTATTACATCATTTGTTGATGTCTTTGTGACATCATAATGTTGATTTCAAATTACTGACTGTTCAGTAAACGTGTTGCATCCTCTCTTAAACCCTGCTGATTGCAGAAATATCCCAGACTGTGTTTTAATGTGCAACATTCCATCCCATAATGTGCAATATTTATAATTTTTAACAATGTACAGTAGTGTTCAGAATAATAGTAGTGCTATGTGACTAAAAAGATTAATCCAGGTTTTGTGTATATTTCTTATTGTTACATGGGAAACAATGTACCAGTAGATTCTCACAAATCCAACAAGACCAAGCATTCATGATATGCACACTCTTAAGGCTATGAAATTGGGCTACTCGTAAAAAAAAAGTAGAAACACTACTGTATATAATAACATACTTATTCTGCAATGTACATACCATCCAGGACCGTGCACCTTACCTTCTAATGTTTACATTGTAAATATATTTTTTGATACTTATTATTTGATATCGCTGCTTTTCTTTCTTACTTGCCTGCACTGATTTTGGAGCTGGCTTTAATCTTGTTGTACTTTGTATAATGACAATAAAAGGCATTCTATTCTATTCTATTTTGGAGGCTGTGACCTTTGACTAATCGGCTCCAAACGTCCATCATCTGGAGACACCTGCTTAACTATTCTGTCCAGGTTTGGTGAAACTTTGCTGGACCATCTCCAAGTTATATTGTAGACATTCAGATGAGTGCGTGCCGGCACGGTTAGGTCAGGTCTGGGAACATGCACTGATGCTGCTCGGAACTGGCTTGGGTCCTGGATAGCAACCACGCAGACAAACAATCCATCTCCACCTCTCAAGCATGACCACCAATCTGCTGCAGGCAGGTGAAATGTGGGTGTGTCCCTGGCCTTCTGCATCCATTGGGACCCTCAACACTGAGGAACCTGTGTGCTGGATCATGACCTCATGACCTCACAGTGTCAGTGTGTCTCCTCATCTCAGTGTCTCCAAGTAACTCTTCATTTGACACAAAGTCACTCCAGCAGGCTGCTACCAAAAACATCCTGTCCTCACCTTAGGTCACATGAGATGACGAAACTGCATGGCAAAAATTTTTAATTATTAATTTATTTTGAGTGTGTATGTGTGAGACCGCACCATCCCTCTGAAGAGAGATTTCTAATCTGTGTGCTCAGGGCCGATCACTCTGATCAGGGACACAGACTGTCCATCAGACCCTCTGACTCAGACAAACCCATGCTGAGGGCCGCGTGACTACACTGAAAATAACACTATCTGTTATAATTAACACACACACACACACACACACACACACACACACACACACACACACACACACACACACACACACACACACAGCAGCTCTCTTACCATTGGGTTTCCATGTACGTCAGCACCACTTCAGACAGAACCAGGCTCGGAGCAGACCGGTCCATCCCAGCCAGGTCCAGGACTTCCTCCATGTGGGACTCGTCTCTAACGTCCACGCCCAGCAGGCGGTACTGACCGCTGTGCACGTACACAGGGCCTGAAGACACACAGCCATCAGCAACTTTACGCCAAAGCAACCTCACTTCCTCCCTACTCTTCAAGACTAGGATTGCAAAATTCCAGAGTTTAACTTCCTGTGGAACGTTTCTGGAAATTTTCTGCTGTTTTGAAACCTGACTCACCAAACAGACTGTCAATTCAAGGTGAAACTGAACCTGGAAGATGAGTCCAATCAGCATTCAGCATGTCCCTCAGCACGCGTTCACGTCCAATGAGTGCAGCTTTACGCCGGGCGACTTCAGGGAAGTCCACCTCGAAGACCACAGCACCACCGAGAGCCCCGTCCGCACACAGACGGAAATACAAAGAGTCGAAGCCTGCACCCACAGACAAGATCTGAAAGACAACACCGGGGACAATGAGGGGAAAATCACTACGGCGAGGCCAGCTGTGGACGTGGAAACCCTCAGACGGGTTCACAGGGTCCTTGCCTGTTTCTTCAAACAGTTCTCGGTGACACGCAGGAACCTCTTCACACAGTGGTCCAAAGCTCTCCAGCGCACGTAGTAACCCCTAAAGCAGGCAACAGAACACCTTCAGTTACACTGGAGAAGAAACCCGTCGTTTCCTACAAATCTCTCAGAAAACACAAGATTTACTCAAAATCCAATAAACATGAGAAAAATAACTCATATTATATAATGGCTGAGTGGATCCTTGTCATTTGATTGATGCTTTGTATGTCACATGACATGGATTATTCATCCCATTTGTGTTGCATTGCTTTTAGAGTGCAAATTTGGTTCCATACGTTTGGTACCATTGCACTCTGCACACACACAAACCTACACACACACGCATGCGCACACACAAAACAAATCCACTATGCTGTCTGGAGGCTGTTAGAATGAAAAGCTGGACTAATTTCTGACATGATTTTTTTTCGCTGCACTGAGGATGTACACAGTCTTTTTTTTTTGTAGTACAGGCGCACACAAGTGCCGACCCGGTTGTGTGAGGACAACAACACAAGCAAGGCGCCGATTAGATTGAGCTAACTGACGGTGCTAATCCTTTTAACACACATGCACAAACATACCACTCCGCTGTAAGCCGTCTGGATGCATGAAGAGCTGTTCAGATGAAAAGCTGATGTGATTTTTGGCTGGAATAAGGAAGGACACAAAGTCTTTTTTATGGTAGTCTGAAGTCAGTGCACAGCATCACCAGATGACACGTCACAATTTGGACTTTAGCAGCAGTGGAACACCACAATGTAAATCCCTTTTCTGTTGTTTATAAATGAACAAAATATCAAATTACAAGGACTATTGTAGCCATTATATAAACCAATGAATGCTTTCACATTCTTTCAAGTATTGTCTTTTTTTCCCCTTCTTTATATTCTACTATCGTAGTATGATTACACAACTCTGAAAGAACGTTTGGCTTCTGTGAGCGGAGAAAAAGGGAATAGTGCAACATTTTTATTTTTAGCTTCATTTTACATACAGTCCCAACTTTGTCTGATTTGTGGTTGTTTCTGTTGCATTTCTGAAATTACAGAACTGCTATAAAGAAAAGTGTGAACATTTTATTGTGTTTTAAAAACTTTGTGGAGCAAACGCAAACACCAAACTCTTATAAAGAAGGAAAAAATACCTGGACATGTGCAGGAAAACTGATATAAATTGAACAGAACAATGCAGGCTGATTTGACTCCCCATATTTACCTGGACATGTGCAGGAAAACTGATATAAATTGAACAGAACAATGCAGGCTGATTTGACTCCCCATATTTTTTGTATAAATAAATCAGAATACAATAAGAGGCAGCTCACTTTGAAATTAATAAAACATATAGCTGCAGCTTAATAACTTTGAAAAATAACAGAAATCAGCAGCTTGTATTTTTATTCTGACTCCAGTTCATTTTAGTGTGATGAAGTCATTTTTTTTCTCCTCATCAGTCACGTTATTGTGCTTGAACACGACATTAAGCTCAAGACTGAACAAATACATACCTTTGGAAAATAACAGCTGTTAAAGTTCAGCTTTTTGTGATCTGTGCCTCCGAACATCACTGCACAGCTTCTCCACAGTAGGGTTTTTATTTAACCCGTGTATGTGTAATTTTTGCTCAGTTCATTTATATATTCTCATTTTTTAAGGATTTTTTTTAAGGATATTTGACCGTTTATTTCATCTCATGATCTCAAAAATTCAGTATATGACACACACATGGTGTGAACAGGATGGTGCCATCAGAACCGCACGTGTAGCAAAAGTACAGAGAGTAAAGGCAGCTCCACGGTTTGGTTTAGTTTTTTTTTTTATATGTTCACTCGGGTTAAAATCCTCTCTCTCTGCTCCACGCTCGCTGTCTCGTGTGCACTGATGGTTCACAGCAGAACGTAACGCCTCGTGCCTCTATTCAGGAATCTCCCTCCCTCGCAGTCTGCAGCGAGGTGACTCCGCACGCACGCACGCGCGCACACACACACACACACACACACACACACCTCCCCTTCGGTAAACTGCGCATTTTAAACGGCTTTGAACAAGATGGCAACTGTTTTAATCGGCCGTCTTATCCAAAATCAGTCAACGATTTCAATCGTCGACGTAGTCGTGACTAGTCGAGGCAGCCCTACAAAACTGAAATGCATCCACAGCAATGCTGTGGTACGTGGCTTTGGAACCAGAAACTCCTCACGTTCCATGTTATTATCTTAGCCTTGCTAACCATCCGACTAAGACGAGAGGGAAACTGAGTGAGTGAGGCAGCGACGCTGCGTGCGGCTGCAACACGATGACGTCAGATTCGGAGTCATTTTATGCAACTTTGTGGATAAGTTATTCACGGCAATCGTGACTATGGAAAATATCAGTGAATATGAAAAATAATCGCGATTGGCAAATATTGTAAAAATTGTGACTGCCCTACATCTCATGAGGATGTTGTGAACCCAGGGACGGCGCCGCTGGCGACGTTTGTCAGCTTTCCACAACAAATAGAGCACAGCAACTCGCTCCGTGTGTGAGAGTCATAAAACGCAGGGAAGATGAAGACAACACACTGGAAATTGTTGTTTTTCCTTATTTATTCCTTTATTGGTTCATTTTACTGGTGCTTATAGTTCATAAAACTTGGATAAAGTTACTTGCACCAGTGCTAGTGCAGTATAAAATTTCATGCACCGCTGGAATAATACGTGCACAAACTAGCACATGCACGTACTAATTCGACCCCTGCATGAACAAGTCATTATTTTATTTCGCACCATCCAGATTATCTGTGAGTTGCCTATAGTCTCTTTGACAGGTACTGAAAATTTCATGAAAAATTCTGCACGGTTCCAGAGATATGCACGAAATTTACCCTGTTAATCAGTGGAGCTGTCTGACGCATATTTAACTTCGGACTCACCTGTTAATCAGTGGAGATGTTTGACATATATTTAACTCCGGACTCACGTGTTAATAAGTGATGTTTGACGCATATTTAACTCCGTACTGACCTGTTAATCAGTGGAGATGTTTGACTCATATTTAACTCCGTACTCACCTGTTAATCGGTGATGTTTGACTCATATTTAACTCCGTACTCACCTGTTAATCTGTGATGTTTGACTCATATTTAACTCCGTACTCACCTGTTAATCGGTGATGTTTGACTCATATTTAACTCCGTACTCACCTGTTAATCTGTGATGTTTGACTCATATTTAACTCCGTACTCACCTGTTAATCGGTGATGTTTGACTCATATTTAACTCCGTACTCACCTGTTAATCGGTGATGTTTGACTCATATTTAACTCCGTACTCACCTGTTAATCGGTGATGTTTGACTCATATTTAACTCCGTACTCACCTGTTAATCGGTGATGTTTGACTCATATTTAACTCCGTACTCACCTGTTAATCTGTGATGTTTGACTCATATTTAACTCCGTACTCACCTGTTAAATCAGTGGAGATGTTTGACACATATTTAACTCCGGAGTCACGTGTTAATAAGTGATGTTTGACGCATATTTAACTCCGTACTGACCTGTTAAATCAGTGGAGATGTTTGACACATATTTAACTCCGGACTCACGTGTTAATAAGTGATGTTTGACGCATATTTAACTCCGTACTGACCTGTTAATCAGTGGAGATGTTTGACACATATTTAACTCCGGACTCACGTGTTAATAAGTGATGTTTGATGCATATTTAACTCCGTACTGACCTGTTAATCAGTGGAGATGTTTGACACATATTTAACTCCGGACTCACCTGTTAATCGGTGTTTGACTCATATTTAACTCCGTACTCACCTGTTAATCGGTGATGTTTGACTCATATTTAACTCCGTACTCACCTGTTAATCGGTGATGTTTGACTCATATTTAACTCCGGACTCACCTGTTAATCGGTGATGTTTGACTCATATTTAACTCCGGACTCACCTGTTAATCGGTGATGTTTGACTCATATTTAACTCCGGACTCACCTGTTAATCGGTGATGTTTGACTCATATTTAACTCCGGACTCACCTGTTAATAAGTGATGTTTGATGCATATTTAACTCCGTACTGACCTGTTAATCAGTGGAGATGTTTGACTCATATTTAACTCCGGACTCACCTGTTAATCGGTGATGTTTGACTCATATTTAACTCCGTACTCACCTGTTAATCGGTGATGTTTGACTCATATTGAACTCCGGACTCACCTGTTAATCGGTGATGTTTGACTCATATTGAACTCCGGACTCACCTGCTAATCGGTGATGTTTGACTCATATTGAACTCCGGACTCACCTGTTAATCGGTGATGTTTGACTCATATTTAACTCCGGACTCACCTGTTAATCGGTGATGTTTGACTCATATTTAACTCCGGACTCACCTGTTAATCGGTGATGTTTGACTCATATTTAACTCCGGACGCACCTGTTAATCGGTGATGTTTGACTCATATTTAACTCCGGACGCACCTGTTAATAAGTGATGTTTGATGCATATTTAACTCCGGACTCACCTGTTAATCAGTGGAGATGTTTGACTCATATTTAACTCCGGACTCACCTGTTAATCGGTGATGTTTGACTCATATTTATCTCCGTACTCACCTGTTAATCGGTGATGTTTGACTCATATTTAACTCCGGACTCACCTGTTAATCGGTGATGTTTGACTCATATTTAACTCCGGACTCACCTGTTAATCGGTGATGTTTGACTCATATTTAACTCCGGACTCACCTGTTAATCGGTGATGTTTGACTCATATTTAACTCCGGACTCACCTGTTAATCGGTGATGTTTGACTCATATTTAACTCCGGACTCACCTGTTAATCGGTGATGTTTGACTCATATTTAACTCCGGACTCACCTGTTAATCGGTGATGTTTGACTCATATTTAACTCCGTATTCACCTGTTAATCGGTGATGTTTGACTCATATTTAACTCCGTACTCACCTGTTAATCGGTGATGTTTGACTCATATTTAACTCCGGACGCACCTGTTAATAAGTGATGTTTGATGCATATTTAACTCCGTACTGACCTGTTAATCAGTGGAGATGTTTTACTCATATTTAACTCCGGACTCACCTGTTAATCGGTGATGTTTGACTCATATTTAACTCCGTACTCACTTGTTAATCGGTGATGTTTGACTCATATTTAACTCCGGACTCACCTGTTAATCGGTGATGTTTGACTCATATTTAACTCCGGACTCACCTGTTAATCGGTGATGTTTGACTCATATTTAACTCCGGACTCACCTGTTAATCGGTGATGTTTGACTCATATTTAACTCCGGACTCACCTGTTAATCGGTGATGTTTGACTCATATTTAACTCCGGACTCACCTGTTAATCGGTGATGTTTGACTCATATTTAACTCCGGACTCACCTGTTAATCGGTGATGTTTGACTCATATTTATCTCCGGACTCACCTGTTAATCGGTGATGTTTGACTCATATTTAACTCCGGACTCACCTGTTAATCGGTGATGTTTGACTCATATTTAACTCCGGACTCACCTGTTAATCGGTGATGTTTGACTCATATTTAACTCCGGACTCACCTGTTAAATCGGTGATGTTTGACTCATATTTAACTCCGTACTCACCTGTTAATCGGTGATGTTTGACTCATATTTAACTCCGGACTCACCTGTTAATCGGTGATATTTGACTCATATTTAACTCCGGACGCACCTGTTAATAAGTGATGTTTGATGCATATTTAACTCCGTACTGACCTGTTAATCAGTGGAGATGTTTGACTCATATTTAACTCCGGACTCACCTGTTAATCGGTGATGTTTGACTCATATTTATCTCCGTACTCACCTGTTAATCGGTGATGTTTGACTCATATTTAACTCCGGACTCACCTGTTAATCGGTGATGTTTGACTCATATTTAACTCCGGACTCACCTGTTAATCGGTGATGTTTGACTCATATTTAACTCCGGACTCACCTGTTAATCGGTGATGTTTGACTCATATTTAACTCCGTACTCACCTGTTAATCGGTGATGTTTGACTCATATTTAACTCCGGACGCACCTGTTAATAAGTGATGTTTGATGCATATTTAACTCCGTACTGACCTGTTAATCAGTGGAGATGTTTGACTCATATTTAACTCCGGACTCACCTGTTAATCGGTGATGTTTGACTCATATTTAACTCCGTACTCACTTGTTAATCGGTGATGTTTGAGTCATATTTAACTCCGGACTCACCTGTTAATCGGTGATGTTTGACTCATATTTAACTCCGGACTCACCTGTTAATCGGTGATGTTTGACTCATATTTAACTCCGGACTCACCTGTTAATCGGTGATGTTTGACTCATATTTAACTCCGGACTCACCTGTTAATCGGTGATGTTTGACTCATATTTAACTCCGGACTCACCTGTTAATCGGTGATGTTTGACTCATATTTAACTCCGGACTCACCTGTTAATCGGTGATGTTTGACTCATATTTAACTCCGGACTCACCTGTTAATCGGTGATGTTTGACTCATATTTAACTCCGGACTCACCTGTTAATCGGTGATGTTTGACTCATATTTAACTCCGGACTCACCTGTTAATCGGTGATGTTTGACTCATATTTAACTCCGGACTCACCTGTTAATCGGTGATATTTGACTCATATTTAACTCCGGACGCACCTGTTAATAAGTGATGTTTGATGCATATTTAACTCCGTACTGACCTGTTAATCAGTGGAGATGTTTGACTCATATTTAACTCCGGACTCACCTGTTAATCGGTGATGTTTGACTCATATTTAACTCCGGACTCACCTGTTAATCGGTGATGTTTGACTCATATTTAACTCCGTACTCACTTGTTAATCGGTGATGTTGACTCATATTAACTCCGGACTCACCTGTTAATCGGTGATGTTTGACTCATATTTAACTCCGGACTCACCTGTTAATCGGTGATGTTTGACTCATATTTAACTCCGGACTCACCTGTTAATCGTGATGTTTGACTCATATTTAACTCCGGACTCACCTGTTAATCGGTGATGTTTGACTCATATTTAACTCCGGACTCACCTGTTAATCGGTGATGTTTGACTCATATTTAACTCCGGACTCACCTGTTAATCGGTGATGTTTGACTCATATTTAACTCCGGACTCACCTGTTAATCGGTGATGTTTGACTCATATTTAACTCCGGACGCACCTGTTAATCGGTGATGTTTGACTCATATTTAACTCCGGACTCACCTGTTAATCGGTGATGTTTGACTCATATTTAACTCCGGACTCACCTGTTAATCGGTGATGTTTGACTCATATTTAACTCCGGACTCACCTGTTAATCGGTGATGTTTGACTCATATTTAACTCCGTACTCACCTGTTAATCGGTGATGTTTGACTCATATTTAACTCCGGACTCACCTGTTAATCGGTGATGTTTGACTCATATTTAACTCCGGACTCACCTGTTAATCGGTGATGTTTGACTCATATTTAACTCCGTACTCACCTGTTAATCGGTGATGTTTGACTCATATTTAACTCCGGACTCACCTGTTAATCGGTGATATTTGACTCATATTTAACTCCGGACTCACCTGTTAATCAGTGGAGCTCTTCTGGCCGTTTTGCTGACAAACTTGTGGATAAACGGATCCTTAAAGTAGCCTCTCTGAGCGGCGGACAGTTTACTGACCACGCTGCTGTCATTAGTTCCCTGAACCTAAACCACAGAAACACTCTTTAATCACGTTATTTGTATTTTTAAACCGCAGGGTGGGTTTTAGTCTTTAATTTACCGCCGCGTCTCTTTGCTCTTTCTGTTCTTTTCTCTTTCTTGTTGGCATGACGTCATCAAACATTCAGGAGTTTTCAGAATTCAGTTTAAATTAAAAAGAAGAAAACAAAGAAACAAATTTAACTTCGTTCAAAAAACAAATTCTCCACCCTGACGATTCTTCTTCTTTGCTATTTCGGTGGTTTTCAATACCGTTTTAAGCCTATAGCGCCACCTACCGTACAACACACAACAATATTAATAATTAATAAGTAACATCAGCAGTCACTGCAATAAACTGTACACAGATTTCCAAAACCTTCACCATCTGTAATTATTTGTTTGTTTGTTTGTTTGATTTCATGGCTACATTTAGAAGCAGCTTCCAGGTCATCTTCGAGTTTGAATAAAATTGTTTTAATCCTATTTATTGACATATAAAAGGACACAGACAAACAGATGATAGATGTTGGTGTCTTTTGTCCTTCGTCAGCTTCCGGTGTCTGCTCCGTTCCACAGGAAGTTCATATTTTCCTGCAGCAGCTGACCGTCGGACCGCTAACAGCTCCGTCCGCTGGAATATCGATTACCGGTCAGATATCGATACATAAACAAAGAGCGGCGTCACCGTGACGAAGGCGTCGAAATGTAAGTGAAACCTTTCAGTCTGACCGTCCCGAGTTCGTGTCGTGTGTTAGCGCCGAGAAGCTAAACGGCTAAATGTGTTGCTGTGACACCGAGAGAGCACACACACACACACACACACACACACACACACACAGAGCTGATCATTACACACACACAGAGCTGATCATTACACACACACACACACACACACACACACACACACAGAGCTGATCATTACACACACACAGAGCTGATCATTACACACACACACACAGAGCTGATCATTACACACACACACACAGAGCTGATCATTACACACACACACACACACACAGAGCTGATCATTACACACACACAGAGCTGATCATTACACACACACACACAGAGCTGATCATTACACACACACACAGAGCTGATCATTACACACACACACCAGAGCTGATCATTACACACACACACAGAGCTGATCATTACACACACACACACAGAGCTGATCATTACACACACACACAGAGCTGATCATTACACACACACACACAGAGCTGATCATTACACACACACACACAGAGCTGATCATTACACACACACAGAGCTGATCATTACACACACACACACAGAGCTGATCATTACACACACAGAGCTGATCATTACACACACACACACACACACAGAGCTGATCATTACACACACACACAGAGCTGATCATTACACACACACACAGAGCTGATCATTACACACACACACACAGAGCTGATCATTACACACACACACACAGAGCTGATCATTACACACACACACACAGAGCTGATCATTACACACACACAGAGCTGATCATTACACACACACACACAGAGCTGATCATTACACACACACACACAGAGCTGATCATTACACACACACACACACACACAGAGCTGATCATTACACACACACAGAGCTGATCATTACACACACACACACACAGAGCTGATCATTACACACACACACACACACAGAGCTGATCATTACACACACACACACAGAGCTGATCATTCACACACACAGAGCTGATCATTACACACACACACACGAGCTTATCATACACCACAGAGCTGATCATTACACACACACAGAGCTGATCATTACACACACACACACAGAGCTGATCATTACACACACACACACAGAGCTGATCATTACACACACACAGAGCTGATCATTACACACACACACACACACACACAGAGCTGATCATTACACACACACAGAGCTGATCATTACACACACACACACACACAGAGCTGATCATTACACACACACAGAGCTGATCATTACACACACACACACACACACACACAGAGCTGATCATTACTCACACACACACACACACACACACACAGAGCTGATCATTACTCACACACACACACACACACACACACACAGAGCTGATCATTACTCACACACACACACACACACACACACAGAGCTGATCATTACTCACACACACACACACACACACACAGAGCTGATCATTACTCACACACACACACACACACACCACAGAGCTGATCATTACTCACACACACACACACACACACAGAGCTGATCATTACTCACACACCAACACACACACACACACACACAGAGCTGATCATTACTCACACACACACACACAGAGCTGATCATTACTCACACACACACACACAGAGCTGATCATTACTCACACACACACACACACACACACACAGAGCTGATCATTACTCACACACACACACACACACACACACAGAGCTGATCATTACTCACACACACACACACAGAGCTGATCACTACTCACACACACACACACACACACACACACAGAGCTGATCATTACTCTCTCACACACACACACACACACACACACACACAGAGCTGATCATTACTCTCTCACACACACACACACACACACACAGAGCTGATCATTACTCTCTCACACACACACACACACACACAGAGCTGATCATTACTCTCACACACACACACACACACACAGAGCTGATCATTACTCTCACACACACACACACACACAGAGCTGATCATTACTCTCACACACACACACACACACACACAGAGCTGATCATTACTCACACACACACACACACACAGAGCTGATCATTACTCACACACACACACACACAGAGAGCTGATCATTACTCACACACACACACACACACACACACACACACACACACACACACACAGAGCTGATCATTACTCACACACACACACACACACACACACAGAGCTGATCATTACTCACACACACACACACACACACACACACACACACAGAGCTGATCATTACTCACACACACACACACACACACACACACACACACACACACACAGAGCTGATCATTAGTCACACACACACACACACACACACAGAGCTGATCATTAGTCACACACACACACACACACACACACACAGAGCTGATCATTAGTCACACACACACACACACACACACAGAGCTGATCATTAGTCACACACACACACACACACACACAGAGCTGATCATTAGTCACACACACACACACACACACACAGAGCTGATCATTAGTCACACACACACACACACACACAGAGCTGATCATTAGTCACACACACACACACACAGAGCTGATCATTACTCACACACACACACACACACACACACAGAGCTGATCATTACTCACACACACACACACACACACACACCGAGCTGATCATTACTCACACACACACACACACACACACACACACACCGAGCTGATCATTACTCACACACACACACACACACACACACACACACACACACACACACACACACACCGAGCTGATCATTACTCACACACACACACACACACACACACACAGAGCTGATCATTAGTCACACACACACACACACACACACAGAGCTGATCATTACTCACACACACACACACACACACACAGAGCTGATCATTACTCACACACACACACACACACACACACACACACACACACACACACAGAGCTGATCATTACTCACACACACACACACACACACACACACAGAGCTGATCATTAGTCACACACACACACACACACAGAGCTGATCATTAGCCACACACACACACACACACACACACACCGAGCTGATCATTACTCACACACACACACACACACACACACACACACACACCGAGCTGATCATTACTCACACACACACACACACACACCGAGCTGATCATTACTCACACACACACACACACACACACACACACCGAGCTGATCATTACTCACACACACACACACACACACACACACACACACACCGAGCTGATCATTACACACACACACACACACACACACACACACACACACCGAGCTGATCATTACTCACACACACACACACACACACACACACACCGAGCTGATCATTACTCACACACACACACACACACACACACCGAGCTGATCATTACTCACACACACACACACACACACACCGAGCTGATCATTACTCACACACACACACACACACACCGAGCTGATCATTACTCACACACACACACACACACCGAGCTGATCATTACTCACACACACACACACACACACACACACACACACACACACACACACACAGAGCTGATCATTACTCTCACACACACTCACACACACACACACACACACACACACACACACACACACACAGAGCTGATCATTACTCACACACACACACACAGAGCTGATCATTACTCACACACAGAGCTGATATCTCTCTTTCTCTCTGTGTCTTTGTGCTCTTTGATTATGTTGAGTCTGCATCTCAACCAATTTAAAAATCAATACAGTGTGATTTTCTGGGGGTTTTTTTTAGATTCTGTCTCTGACAGCTGAAGTGTTCCTACGATAAACATTACACACCTCTACAGTCTGTAGGTGTGAAAACTTGCAAAATCAACAGTGTATCAAATATTTATTTGCCTCACTGTAGGCGTTGACGAATTACGTAAAACTACTGCACGGATTTTGACCAAATTTGGACCACGGATACATAACGGCTGAGTGGATCCTTGTCATTTGATTGGTGCTCTGTATGTCACATGACATGGAGTATTTGTCCGATTTAGTGTTGCATTACATTTAGAGTGCAAATTTGGTTCCATACGTTTGGTACCTGCACACTGTGAACCCCGCCCACTAGTGTGGGCAACGTTTAACTAAACAAGCGGAGTTTGTTTTGCTGACAGATGATGATTTGAAGGAGCTAATTGATGGTGCTAATTCTTTGAACACTCGTGGACGCACACAAACACAAATCCATTGCGCTGTGAGCCGTCTGAAGACATGAAAAGCTGTTAGGAGGAAGTTAGAATGAAAAGCTGGACTAATTTCTGATATGTTTTTTTTTTTTTTTTTGCTGCACTGAGGAAGTACACAAAATCAGTGCAGTGATGCACCAAAATGTAAGTCCCTTTTCTGTTGTTTATAAATTAATATAATATCAAATGACAAGGATCTATTAAACGAATAATTCGGTGAAAGCTGGAACAAACCAGCTTTCCAGCTTGTTCCAGCTTTCACCTCATGAAATATTTGTACCATTGAACTCATAAACATTCATTATTTGTATATTAGCACATGGAAGACCTCACTGAAGTTTTGTCCCAGGCTCCTCTTCTTCCAGTCACAAACAGCCCCGCCCCTCTTTTCATTTGTTCCCTGAGGAAGAAATGGATAGAGGACGAGCTGAACATCGTCAGAAAAGATGGTGCTCAGCGGACACTTGAGGAGATGTGGAGGCTGCACTGTCAGCGTGGGACCAGCCCAAGACTTTTTCCCTGGAACAGTTTTGCTGCACCACTAAAAAGGAGCATGAAAACATGTGAAGCCGCCTCCTCTTTGCTTGGTGAAGTTGGTGATACAGCGGCTCAGACTGTGGCATTCGATCACGGCGGCATGAAGCCCCCACCTCAGGTAACACTCCTCATTGGACACCACGTTAATAAGTCTTTGTACTTATTAACGCGTTGTGTCGTCCTCATGTCGTTAAAGAGGCTAAATTACTCAAATTGTCTCCGTGTTCCAGTACTGATGGAGCTGACTGGGTGTTTTCTTGACTAACTGGATTTGCATACATATTCCAAGTACTGTTGATTGTACGATGTATTTCTTCTTTTGCAACATTTGATGTACCGACACCTGGCGGGTGGAACTCACGGTGACGTTTTCATTTCTTTACCTCTACAGGTGCTCTGGATTACATCCCAGACATGGAGGCCAGGTTGGGACAAGCAGCCGACCATCGCCTGCCCTCTTCAGCCGATACTGTACATCAGGTGACCAGAGTCAGAGTCTACACTCAGTTTCCATCTGAGAGTGTCTTCAGGGAGTCCTTCACAACACCATCTGCCCCTCGCCTGGTGTGCTGGACCAAAGTGAAGAGGTTTTTTGAGGAAGCCTGCCTGGAACTCGACCCCTAGCGTGCCATTGACAGATGAGTTTCTGATGTTTGAAGGAGCAGCTCGTTGTTGACATGTTTGATGGTCTTGACATCATCCTCACTTCTCAACTGGATAAGCAGAGAAAAGATCAAATCCACAATGTCCCTCAAATTCAAGAAGCCCTGTCCTAATGTCAGAGTCATACAGGATTGCACACAGTTCATCCTGGAGACTGCAGTATCTCCAAAGTACTCTCCAATGTCAAGAACAGGACAGCGTTGAAAGGGCTGATGGGAGTTGCTCCTGATGCTTAAGTGATGTTCATCTCACCCCTGTGCACTGGCTGCTTCTCCGATAAAGACATCACAAGGATCATTGGAGTCCTTCACCTGCTGGATCCAGGAGACAACATCATGGCAGATAAAGGATTCCGGTAGCTCACCTCACACTTCCCTATTCTCAGCCATGCTCTGTACCTTTTCCCAGGGGATCCTGAGCTGTTCCCAAGCCAGCTGAGAAATATAGTCCACCCAGGGTGTCCTGGGTCTTCCCCTGGGCCTCCTCCCAGTTGGATGTACGTGGAAGACCTCCGTAGGGAGACCACCAGGGGGCATTCTCACCAGGTGCCCAAACCACCTCACCTGGCTCTTTTCCATGTGAAGAAGCAGCAGCTCTACCCCGAGTCCCTCCTGGATAGTCGAGCTTCTCACCCTGTCCAGGAGTGTAAGACCAGATACCCGACAGAGAAATCTCGTTTTGGCCGCTTGTATCTGCGATCTTATTCTTTCCGTCATAACCCAAAGTTCAGGAGCGGAACTGAGAGTCTCACCTGCAAGAAGGAAGCTGAACAGACCCGGACCACTGCCTGCCTCAGAGTGATAGTGGACAAATTGAAATCCGGTCCCATGCCCCCCCCCCCCCCCCCCCCCCCCCAAACTGGATGTGTGCATCAGATCCAGCTCAGCTGAAGATTAAATCCTGTAAATGACTGACTGACTGTGTAAATGATGTAAATGATTCAAGCTTCTCATGTTTATTAAATGTCTAATTAAAGGACTTTCTCAGCTCTTATACAGTTGTTATGTTTTCTATTAGTTTTTTTTTATTGAAGTGCGAAGTGCAATTTTAAAATTTCTCTGAAGATTTAACTTCAAAATTTGATGTAGCTTCAATTAAATTAACATTTAAAACCGTTTTTAAAATGAACCGCTGCATCTGAACCCTAACGCTTTCATCCTGTGGCTCATTTTGAAGGTTTTTTTTTTTCCACACATTTAATAATTTGTGACCAATGATTTAATAACTGTTAAGCAACAGTAAATTGAATGACAGCAAATACAACAACAGGCACCTGGATAAAAGTAAGATGTGATGAACAGAAGATTATAAACAGCTGAGTGTAGGTGGAGGTCCATGTGCAGGTTGAACCTGTGGTTCACGTCCTCAGTGAGTGTGTCACCACTCCGCGGTCTCCACAGTTTAATCTGTCTGTGTGTCAGGGACAAAGTCCCACTGGTCCTGTCCTGAACCTGCCAGCAGTATGACCGCCTGAGACCGGCCTGGATCATTCTGCACCTCCAGATAAGCGACCTGGGACACGTCAACATCAACAAGTCCAAACAGGGGTGACTCTGAAGGGTCATAGGACCATGTGGACTGGCCCTGAGACGTGGTGCATCAGGGCATAGCTTGCCACAACTGGAGACTCCACAAGCAGACGGCGCTTCAGGCTTCATTGCAGCGGTTTGCTTCGTCTCTGATCATCAGAGCCGCTCAGGTCTTTGCTGCAGACTCCTGCTCTGCACTTCCTTCCCTACAGCAGTGTGCGTCTCCATAACGGCAGGCAGCCTCGGCTGGAGTAGCTGTGGCCGTGCAGGATGTTTCTGGTGACACTCGCAGGGACTGGAGATGCACAAACTGATGTAAGATTAGGACAAAATGTAGCGCCGATAAACTAGTGCCTCAAAGGACGAGCCAGGTGGTGCGGTGTGAGGTCACTGGACTTTACAGGGGGACGGTGGTAGGACACGGGCCGTCAGCTCCGTCTCAGACAACCTGCCACACACAGTCACCATGAGAGGCTGCTGTGTCAGGATCAGGTGCTGGTCCCAGGAAAAAAAACAAGAAATACACAAAACTCTTAAGTTATGGGTCACACAAAAGAAAGCTCTACACAAACACTTATGAGGATGTAGCGCTGAGTCCATCATCCAGCATTTCTGGTGCCTCGCCTTTGTTCAAGTCCTGTTTTGTCCTTTGTCTCATGTCCTCCAACTCTGTTCCTATAAATATTCCTTTGTAATTAATACTAATCAGTTTGAGTTAAAACTACTGGATTGTTTCACAGAAGCATCTTGGGGACTAGAACTGATAATTGTAATGTGTGTGGACTTTTACTAACAAACACTTTAGGACTGAGACGTACTGTGAGTTGTTCCTCCATGTCACTTTTACTGCAGCGGCAGGTCACGCACAGAAACACCTCGGCATCGATCCCTCTCTGACACCTGCACTCGTGTGGAAACGAGAGAATAATTCTAATAAAGTTCCTTCACAACAGTAATGATGTTCGGGTCCTTCTGTATCAAAGCCCCAGAGCTCAAAAACAAAACAAGATGTGAGCTCGAAGTCTTCAGGACATGTTCTACAGGACAGGGTCCAGATTTTGGGCTTTGTTTTCGAAGGTGGCAGATAGAGACGGGTACATCGCTGAGTTTTGTTCAGTATGAACCCGCTGTGGTAGAGGACCACACTGTCCAAACCAAACTGAAGAAGGCCACTCATCTCCTTAATTTTATAACCTCTGTAACGTTATGACTTATAGACTGACGACGGCAAGAAATGTGTCCATTTAGGATGTGGGTTCTGAGTACTGATCCTGGACATTTACTGGTTACTGTAGATTGGGTTCCAAGAGGGCCACACCCAGATAGTGGAGCAGTGACGCTGACAGGCGTGTCACAGATGGGGAACATGGACACGCCGCCTCCTTCAAACCCTCATGAAGTCTGAGCAGAGACAGACACTGAGCTCAAGACAGCTGCCACCTTCTTTTGACGATTCGAGCTACAAGTGATCCAGAAAGCGTCCAACTCTGCATCAGCCACATTGGAGGCGTCTTCCAGCTCGAAGACATCTCCAGTGTGGCTGATTTCATGAGGAATTACCACATAGTCAAGACAGTGGACATACTCCTCACCCGTATATGGCGTCTGTGTCCTCTGTGGATGCCAGATCGCTCTTTTGCATCACAGGCTCACTGACGTGTTCAGGACAGATTCCTTTAAAAATGTAAAAAAAGAGACTGGAGTCTGGTCTGCAGGCCGGAGGTGGTGGGACAGTCTGACCTCTAGTTTGAGGCTCCTCACTCGACCTGGATGACCTCTCGAGTACATTTAACACTACGACCACATGCAGGAGGAAAAAGAGACGTTCTCTCATTAAAAAGGTTCTTTGACTGTGTGCTGTTTATTGAAGTGGTTTGGTCAGATTCATTATTAGAATATAAAATATAAAGTGAGACTTATTCATGACATAATGTAAGAAAGTAGAAAGTCTAGAAACACAGACTGAGGGCCAGCAGCGGGGAAAATACTACGAGCAACACCCACAGAAGATGAAGTATTTATTTTTAAATTTGTTCTGATCTCAAAATAACGTGATGAAGCAGTCAAAAGTTGCACTCTGCACAGTCTGTCCCATCGCAACCGCAGGAGCCTGGAACTGTTTTCAGAGCTGTCTGGGTGTCTTGGTGGCTTCCCTCACATGTCTCCTTCTGCCACAGTCAGTCACATTTTGAGAACTATTCCCTCGACGCAGACTTAACACACAGCCTGTCCCCTCGACGCAGACTTAACACACAGCCTGTCCCCTCCATGTGGACGTAACACACAGCCTGTCCCCTCGACACGGACTTAACACACAGCCTGTCCCCTCGACGCGTACGTAACACACAGCCTGTCCCCTCCGTGTGGACGTAACACACAGCCTGTCCCCTCGACGCAGACTTAACACACAGCCTGTCCCCTCCATGTGGACGTAACACACAGCCTGTCCCCTCGACACGGACTTAACACACAGCCTGTCCCCTCGACGCGTACGTAACACACAGCCTGTCCCCTCCGTGTGGACGTAACACACAGCCTGTCCCCTCGACGCGGACGTAACACACAGCCTGTCCCCTCGACGCGGACATAACACACAGCCTGTCCCCTCGACGCGGACGTAACACACAGCCTGTCCCCTCCGTGTGGACGTAACACACAGCCTGTCCCCTCGACGCGGACATAACACACAGCCTGTCCCCTCGACGCGGACGTAACACACAGCCTGTCCCCTCCGTGTGGACGTAACACACAGCCTGTCCCCTCGACACGGACTTAACACACAGCCTGTCCCCTCGACGCGGACTTAACACACAGCCTGTCCCCTCCGTGTGGACTTAACACACAGCCTGTCCCCTCGACGCGGACTTAACACACAGTACCACACTTTATTTGTTAATGATTGATGTGAAGTACAAACACGCGCACACACACACACACACAAAGACATGGTGTTAAAGTGATGATTTATTGTATCAAACAGTGTCAGTAACTGTTTCCAGCAGACATTTAACATCTGTATTTTGTTATTTCACTTCACTTTCTAAAAGCATTTTGTTGTGTTGTTTCTGTTCAGTATTTGTAGATTTATTTTTAACTTTCATTTTACAATATTTAGTATTATAATTTCTGAACATATTTTCAGATAAATGTAAAGGCTCCCTGCGACAGACTAGCGTCCTGTCCTGGGTGTACCCCGCCTCGCGCTCTATGACTGCTGGGATAGGCTCCAGCCCCCCGTGACCCTTAATTGGACTAAGCGGTAGAAGATGGATGGATGTAAAGGTTCCAGTAATTCTGATGACTTTGTAACATCTCAGTACAGTTTATGTTCAGGGTGAAAGTGTCGAGATTTGGAAATATCCATCTTCTCTCTTATGTTTTCTCATGCAACACGTCAGGACATTACAACATATCTCTCTTACACACCACAGAGACACATGTGTACTAGAGTGCACAGTCGAAGACTGCGCATGCATCATTTTGGACCACAGACTGACTCAGACGTGCTGCTGTGGCGCTCTCGTCAGTCTCCCGTCTTTTATTATGAAATAATGTTGAATTTATGTGGAAATGATTGTTGTACAAATTGCATATAACGGTAAACGGGCATTCACATGATGCGCGCTAGCCACTGAGTTGCCCGGTTTGAAAATGGTGACCACACCTCCTTACCGGCACGTGTCCCAGGGTGACTGCGCTCTCTAGCTCTCATACACGGCTCTGTGATGACAGCACACCTGGACACCACAGCTTCATGACGTCACGTTACAGTCACATTAGAGACAACATGATGATGATAATGATGAGTTGGCGCACATTGCAGTTCACCTGCTACCACCAGGAGTTAAGCTAAAGCTTGCTAGCAAAGTGTATTCAGATATTTTTTACCTTGGTAATCACAGATGAACTCTTTGTGGAAGACTTTGAGTCCAGAATCTTCATCACATTGGCGATGGTGATCTTTGGTAATCAGACTGGTTGAAAACACTCCTGAGTTCGTGACATCCATTATTTATTTATTTTTTTTTTTTTGATGACTGACTTGAAAAAGGCTGAGTGCGCTGCCTGTGATGTAAACTTACCAGAACACAAACCTCAGATGTTCATCTTCTGAACATTTCTTTTTTTCTTCTTCTTCTTTTTGGACAGACGAGACACACAGAGAAGGGCGGTAAGGACAGGGTTGGAGTCTTGCCTCCTGCCTGTTTTGGACGTAACATAAGAGAGTGATATCCCAGAAGCCCCTGTCCCCAGAGCTCGGAGGAGGCCCAGCCCCCTGCCGTCTCCCGCTTGGGTCAGTATGAGCTCAAGAGGGACCGGAGGCCGCACCAATGGCGCGCTGCCACAGACCAAGATCTGCCAGTTCAAGCTGGTGCTCCTGGGAGACATGGCTGTGGGCAAGTCCAGCCTGGTTCTGCGCTTTGTCAAGGGACAGTTTGATGAGTTCCTAGAGACGACCATTGGAGGTAAGGAACGGGACGCGATGCAAAGGATGATGGGGGGGGACTTTATCGTATCTCTTCTTATCACTTTAATATCTGTCTCCTATGTGGAGACAGAGGCTTAAAGTGTTTTTTTAACTCAGAGGTGCTAAAGAAACATGCTTTTTGAACTCCACAGGTCAACCTGGTATTGTAGTATTGATAGGAATTGTGCCATTTCTTCCTAATGTCTGGGGAAAAAGATGAGGAGAGGGTTACTACAACATTTCATCATCATTTCAGGATTGACTGAGTGCTGGAAGGGTTTAAGGACCAGCATTGCTGATTACTGTGGCCCAATCTTCAGGGCTGCGGTGTTAGTGTGTGTCCACATCAGCCACCATAGGACCATTTATCCTCCAAGATCCAGTCTGATGAGGTTCCTCCTGGATTACTGGATGAGAAGCTTGAATATCCATGAGGGACTCGGAGTATAACCACTGCTTCACATCGAACAGAGCCAGATGAGGTGGTTCAGGCATCTGGTGAGGACGCCCCCTGGGTGTCTCCCTAGGGCAGTTTTCCAGGCACGTCCCTCTGGGAGGAGACCCCAGGGAAGATCCAGGACACACTGGAGGGAATTTATTTCCCAGCAGGCACAGGAATGTCTCAGGGTCCTCCAGGAAGAGTTAGAGGACTTGGCAGAGGATAGGGAAGTGTGGGTTGAGCTGACTAGTCTGCTGCCACTGTGACCTGGACTTGGATAATTTTCAGAAAATGAATGAATGAAAGAGTTTTTAACAAACTTGCGTTGATATGAATGGTTTATTTAAACAGTTGTGCGTGTCCTGTGGGTCACACAGCAGAATCACAGCTGACACCATCAATGCCCCACTTCTGCCTTCAGGTGATAAAGACACATCCTTCAACAGACATGCAGGTGCACCACAGCGCGTGAAGATGATTGATTTATTTAAACCTCAGACTTTCATGAGTCAGGTGATCGATTGTCATGTCGTCAAACTGTACTTGTGTCTCTCTGAGGGACAAAGGTCACGGAGGCTGAGAGTCTGTGGTCTCTGACTACTCTTGTCTTTTTGTCCAGCGGCCTTCCTGGCCCAGTCGGTGTGTTTAGACGATACCACAGTCAAGTTTGAGATCTGGGACACTGCAGGACAGGAGCGGTACCACAGCCTGGCTCCCATGTACTACCGTGGGGCTCAGGCTGCCATCGTGGTCTTTGATATCACCAAACCGGTATGGATCAAAGAAACTCATCCACACATCTTCACGTAGAGCAACAGCACAGAGAAGAGAACAAGTATCAAAATACCTCAGATATAACCTGCAAATTTTGAACATTTCAGTGGTTTTCTCACATGTTTGTTGTTGTCTGTCCTCACAGTCTCAGACTTTCATGGACACATGAGGACAGTCACCTGTGAGAAATAACATTTTATTATTACACTTTTTTGACCTCACTACAAGCACTAAATGGTCCCGTCCAAACTTCTTTCTCTGTGTTTTTCAGTAATGGATGAAAAGGTGATCACCAAAAATATGAAATATCTCTGCTTCATCCAGTCTGCAGTGAAGTAAAAATCAAATTTAAGAATCAGTGAATTTTTTTTCTTTTTTTTCATATTTTCATTTGTAAATCTCCATAATTTTCTAATTTCACGTGTGGCCCTGCAGACTTCTGCTCTTATGTAAAACAGGATTATAAAAGAATGCCCCCGGGCTCCGTGCCCCACCCATCTGTGTCAGAGCTGTCCAATCAGGACACTGGAGAGGACCTTTTTATTCTGTTAAAGAGGAACTTTAGTAATCTGAGATTGTTTCCTGTCTCAGAGGAAGACAGAAGAACTGATCACAGCACCAAACATGAACTTAAGGGACCTGAAAAAACCCAGTGTTTCATGAGGTAGTGCATCTGTACCTGAAGGAAGACCTCACCTGGGCTCAGTGGGGCCTCATGGTGTCGTGCATGAGCATGTGCGCTGCTGATGTATTTGGAGGTCGGTTTAGGACATCAGTTTACTTTAGACTAAAGTTGAGGAAGTGGTTTTTAAAAAAGACAACTCCAGTTGTTTTTGACTCAGTGTTTAACGGTCTCCTTCCTGGATGACTAAGACGGACCGGACCTGTGCTCGTTGCACCCACACTGCACGTTGTAGACACCATTTCAACAGGGGCCTCGTGTACGAAGGGTGCTTACACACAATCACATGGTGTCCGTCTGTCTCCACACCAACATTCAGATGTATCAAAAGGGACTTGAGCGTAGAAATGTGCGTACACCAGCCAGGATTTTTGTGTGCGCTGCGTCACACAAAAATCCTGGCTGGTGTACGCACATTTCTACAGCTATTGTTCCTCTGCTGCCATGTAGAGGTGATGCAGGGAACCGTTAATGGTGTGAAAACATGAAGTCATCAGAGACGCACTGATGAACAACTAACACACCCACGTGTTTGCAGTTATACGGGTGGATATAAAAACATAAGCAAAGTAATAAGTAAAATGGTGCTAACTGGCTGTGTTAGTGTTGTCAGAGGACCTTACAAATGGTGCAATCTGACATGAGCAAGTGTGGGAAGGCAAGGATTTTCTTGCAAATGATGATAAGTGGCTCATAAACTGATTTCGATTACCAAGGCCACTGTGACTGGAGCACAGAACTGCGACTGGCCCACAGTGCAACCCGATGACTGAGGCGGTTGTTTGTGCCCACACAGGTGCTGCCTACGCTGGGCTTCCTGTCATCAGGGGCATTCCAGCGTGAACTGGCCCACCAGTCAGGAGTGTGCCAGTCAACCATGAGCAGAGCCACCAGCTGTGTGGAACACAATCATCCAAAAGTCATCCCGGAACATCACATTCCAACATTAAAGCCCCATTTGTAGTGAGAGCCGGTTTCCATGTGATCGGAGCTATTAACTGCACACGTTCACATCATATGAGCTGCACAAATGTGCATCAGGTAGCTGGCACGGTGCACGATCGCTTGCTGCATTCTCTGTAAATAGTGTATTTGTGTAATTTATCCAAATGGAAACCAGCGCGAGAACATTTGTGCATGTGCGCATTCAAATATGTTATTATTGTTATTATTAATGTCTTTTTTTTATTTTTGCTTGGTGGTGAGCTGCAGAGCTTCAACAGACTTCCTGTGTTCAGTATTTGTCAATAAACGCGTGTGTAAATTGTGATGTCACACTGTTAGAGGAGGCACACCTCACTTTTTTTAGCTCACAGCACATCAGCTACACACACACACACACACACACACACATGTCGTTCTCACAAACTTTGTTCCAGTTTCATGTTTAATTCATTTAACAGTGTACTCTAGTGAGACGGCTCTCACTAGAGTGGTGAATGATCTTCTGCTTACACCGGATTCGGACACCACTACGGTTCTGGTGCTGTTAGATCTCAGTGCTGCATTTGATACAGTGGATCATCATATTCTACTTGATAGGCTGGAAAATCATTTTGGGATTACTGGGAGTGCCCTTGCATGGCTGACGTCATATCTGACCAGTCGTCCTCACTGTGTTTTGTACAGTATCACTACCTATAGCCTTAGTGACATGAAATTTGGAGTTCCACAGGGGTCTGTCTTAGGTCCCCTGCTTTTCTCCCTTTATATAGCACCCCTTTGGCACATCTTGCGTCGTTTTGGGATTACCTTTCACTGCTATGCTGATGATACTCAGTTATACATGCAGATAACTGCTGGTAATGTCGTTCACATAAAATCCTTAGAAGATTGCCTTGCAGCAGTGAGAAGTTGAATGTCTAGAAACGTCCTACTTTTAAACATCTGATAAGACTGAAATGATGGTTCTTGGTCCAGTGAGACATCGGCATCAATTTGACCAGTTAACACTTAGCCTAGGCTCATGTGTCATACATCATACAGACAAAGTGAGGAACTTTGGGGTAATTTTTGATCCTACGTTGTCCTTTAACCTCCACATTAGAAATATTACTAGGACTGCTTTCTTCCACCTGCGAAATATAGTGAAGATTCGTCCCATCCTGTCTATGGCTGATGCAGAGACCCTGATCCATGCGTTCAACTCTTCTAGATTGGACTACTGCAATGTTCTATTTTCTGGTTTACCGCAGTCCATCATTAGGGGTCTCAGTTGGTTCAGAATGCTGCAGCCAGACTTTTGACATGAAGCAGAAAGTTGGACCACATTGCACCCATTTTGGCGTCTCTTCACTGGCTTCCTGTCCCAGTGAGATCAGATTTTAAGGTTCTGCTACTAACCTATAAAATTATTCATGGACTGGCACCTCCCTACCAAGCTGACCTAATTAAACCTTACGTACCGGCCCGGGCTTTACGTTCTCAGGGTGCAGGACTACTTTGTGTCCCTAAGGTGAATAAGAAGTCTGTGGGTCACAGAGCTTTCTCTTATCATGCCCCTGTCCTGTGGAATGATCTCCCTACATCAATAAAACAGTCAGATTCTGTGGAGACTTTCAAGTCCAAACTTAAGACGCACTTATTTTCCCTTTGATATGGCTAGCATACTGGTACAGTTTTGTTTTACGCTTTTTACTCCTTTAATTCATGTTATTAATAATTGGAGCGGGCCGCGGCCTCAACTTCACCTAAATTCTGGGTCTTTTAGTGAAGCTTAGCGCTAGTGGCTGGCAATCACCTTAGTATTTCCCTGTTTTTCTTGTTGTTTAATGCTGACAAATTATACAGTATTTCTTGTCTTTCTGATGCCTGATTCTGTTTTTTCTCTGTTTAAGGTGCAGCTCCATCCAGAGATGGGAGTTGTATTCGTGTTGGCGATCCTCCTGTCCTGTGCGCCAACAGCATTTCTTGTATATTCGTCCGTGAATTGTTCTGTGAATTGTTCTGTAATTTATGTCTGTATCATGGCCCAAGCAGAGGGTCACCCCTTTGAGTCTGGTCTGCTTGAGGTTTCTTCCGCAGAGGGAGTTTTTCTTTACCGCTGTTGCTCTTGGGGTTGGTAAGGTTAGACCTTACCTGTGTGAAGCACTTAGAGGCAACTCTGTTGTGATTTGGCGCTATATAAAGGAAATAAATTGAAATTGTACTGAATAAACTGTCCCTGTGTGTCATTTCCAGTCATCTGTAGTATCATTTCTGTCCTGTGTTCATGTTGTCTGATGTGACGTTGTGGGGAATCCCTGCTCAGATGGCCTATTTACATAAAATTGCATATTTAAATGGGGTGTGACCATGGAGGAGTTTGGTTCCACGCTCAATTCCATATTCAGTGAGATGTACAAGCGGAATATGCGTGAATTCATACCTACACACTCTTTGATACCTCTGGATATTTTTGTGCTTATGCCAGGTTCGGGGTTTTGGTGTACGGCAATTTTTAGTAGATTGTCAACGCAAGTCTTTGTACATGAGGCCCCTGGTCTCCAAAACCAGACCTTCTAACCAGAATGTTCAGTCTGTTCCTTCTCAGCAGGATCTGTATTTTAACTATTACGGTTTGGGCTTCCACCTTAAACAAATCATTGTCAAGCTGTGAGACAGAACAGTGTGCATTATTAATTTTGTTTTATTCTAAAGGCTGTGACATTTCAGGGGCTGCATCCTTCTAAGGCTGTGTTTGACAGCCACATGTCATAGTGACGTGACTAAGCTGTCTCATTTTGAAGGCTCCTTGGAATGTGGCCAACGTATGCCACCTTATTTCCCCCAAAAATGATGCATTCAGGTGTATCCTTCACAGGCTAAACGATCCCATATGTCAAAGTGTGATTTGTCTCCCCAGAGACAAAATAGATGGTACAGTAAATTTATAAAAAATAAAACCAACAACAAATCCATATTTACAACCAACGCTTATAAGTAAAGTATAAATAAGTAATGAGACATGATTATTAAATGATGGGTGACACCCACTACACCAGCTTGTCATGTGCAACTGCCAGGCAACAGGTGGTTGGGGCAGGAAACTGCTCCGTGCGTCAGATGGCCTCATTTCAGGACTGTTGATTCTGTCCTCTACTGTCTCTGAAGACCAGATCTTCGACAGGAGCAGCCTTAGAAGGATGCAACCCCTGAATTGGGATATAACTCTACTAGTGAGGTGTGTGATACTAGGCACATTGTTGAGGTGGACTGTAGCTAGCTAAGCATTTCCAGCATTGTTTCTGTATCCATGTTCACCCGTCCACCAAACATTTATAGAGGTCCACATCACAACATTTACATCCTCAGGAAACAGGAAACTGTACGTTTTACTTTAACTGCCTGCTGCTGACAGGAAGTGACCTCAGTTATTTCAAATGAAAATATTTTATTTGTAATAAAAGAACACAACTTTATTTCAAATAAATGTTTGCTGTATTTGTTGCTCCAAGTGAATTAACGTGTTTCTCTATGGGTGTGTGTTTGTTTGTAAGTCCATGACGTCTGTTTGTTTGACCTCGGTAGGAGACGTTTGAGCGAGCCAAAGCCTGGGTGAAGGAGCTGCAGCGTCAGGCCAGTCCCAACATCGTTATCGGCCTGGCTGGGAACAAGGCTGACCTGGCAGAGAAGAGATTAGTGGAGTACGAGGTAAGACTGAGGCCACTTCTTGGTGTTTTGTCTCCTTACTCATGATCGCCTCACTTTGGTCACATGCAGGGACAAGACCACATCAGACAACCGGTCTAAGTCCCAGCTGCAATCCCGGATCATAGGTCTGTAGATATCCCGGTGTCACAGACTGACTGGTCCCTCCTAATAATCGCTCCGCCCTGACTTCACTGCGCGTGCATCATTAGCTGCATTTCACTGATTATCACCTTGTTTCTGCTTCAAACTGCCTCCATCCATCATCTGTCTCGGCGACAGATACCTGAAGCTTTTCTACAACAATCATTTCCACAGAAATTCAGCATTATTTCATCAGAAAAGACGGAGGAAGCGATCAGAGCGCCGCAGCTACATGAGATGTTCCTGCTGAGTTCACTGCACCTCCATCATTTCAAAGCGTCACGAGTATCGCCTCGTTTCTGCCTAAAATGGCCTAGTTTCTGCTTCAAACTGACTTTAGAATGATTTAAGAAGTTTTACCTTTATCATCTGATGGTTAATAATCACATTAATCCATTTGATCGCTTTGGGTGAAGAAACTTCATCTCAGATGTGCTGCCGACTCTCTCAAATGATGCGTGTGGGGGGTGGGGGGACGACACCAGACAAACCCCATCAACATTCAAGGATTATTAACCGAGCACAACGTCTATGCGGGAAAATATCAGACTGCGCACAAAACATCAAGGTCTGTTATTTTCCCGCGCAGACCGAACAAGCAAGTTTAATAAATCATTTATTATATGGCTGTTTTTAGCTGCGTCTGTTGTGTGTTGGGGGGTTTGGCTGGACATTTTGGTGTTGTTTTCTTTTCTTTGCTCTCCAGGTGGTATGCAAACTGGTTTTTGTCTGTGGAGAAGGTGCTGCCAGAAGAGCCCTTCACCCTCATCAGCATTATTGGCTGCACTTGTGGATGATGTTCACGTGCAGGCCTACTGACTTGCAGCACCTGTGGATGATGCTCACGTGCAAACTTAAAGACTTTCAGCTGAAGCAGATAATGAGATGGCGTTCTGCATTTAAGCCATGAGTGATTCGAGAATTGCCGGGAACTCGACCTTGTGACGTTCGTTTGTGAGACGCTGAGGACCGCGCCAGGGTTTGACACATCGTGCCTGTGAAGGAGGACGGGTGAGGGACACATGCTGTTAGCACACATCAGAGGTGATTATTGTCTGAATGATCGTTAATAGTAATTTGGCATTCTGTTACGCAGTATATTTGAACATTGACGAGAATTGTGCAGTTTGCTTCACTGCTGTGGCGTACGGACTGATGATCCTCCACCTGTTGTGCGAAGCTGCTCATTTACATAAAGCTTAAATTCAGACCTGAATGTGTTGCTGATAGTGTGTGCCTTTGAAGGATATTTGTTGTAGTTGTTGACTTACCTCACCTTTTCCATCCTTCACAGAGTCAGTTTGTCGTGTCCACCTGGGGGGGTGTTTGGCGGTGAGTCTGGGTCCAGAAGCGTCGGGCTTCGATCCATTTGGGCGCTGGAGAGCGCGCCGTCCTTCACCTCGCCAGACAACCGCACATTTATGTTGTACACAAATTATTGCACAGAAGGGAAATAAATTTGTTTTGTTTTTGGAACCGCTTTCTGGTTATTTAGCGCTGGGTTCAGTCAGACGCTGGCCGCTCCTCAACTCGCGTCTGCACATAACAGTGTCAACAAAATTCAGTAGAGATTTATGGAGTATGTTCATGTCCAACTTGGTTTTTCTAATCATGTTTTTTAGCTTTCTGGTTTGTAACAAAGTTTTCAGTCTGTTCTGAGCTGTGTGTTTATCTTGTTGGTCTTCATGTCCACTTTCAGCTCATTTGCTGTTAATTCCTCCAGGTCAAACTCTGCGTCGCACAGAATTTCTTTGTTCACTTTGTTTTACTTTGCTTTTAAATTTCTTGTTTAACCATGGAAAATGTCAAATTCCACACTGTGAAAATTGTAAAGAGTCACAAATGTGATACGCGATCTGGACCGTCATGGTAACGATCTGAGACGGGAAAACCTCAGACCAGAAATCATAATTACAAATTTACATTTCAATGATTTTTGAGTGTGAAAGTGCACTAAACAGTAGAATCTGAAATTTCAGTTTTTTGGTCTTTCTTTTTGGGGGGGAGGTTGGGGACAGACAGCTTTAAAGGGTCCAGGTTGTTGGACAGTGGAACCTCAGGCTTCTTTGTAAAACATCTACATTTGGTTCTAACGTCAAACAAAATGATTAAAACACAAAACCTGTTGAAAACTTTTTTAAGATTCCCACAGAAATTACATTTACATAAAGGTGTGTGTGTGTGTTTGCGTGCGTGTGTACACAGGAAGCCCAGACATATGCTGAAGACACTGGTTTGCTCTTCATGGAGACATCTGCCAAGACGGCCATGAACGTCAACGAACTCTTCCTGGCCATCGGTGAGTGACAGAGGGACAAGGAGGCGGGCACTAAAACCCGCCAAAACACACTTCACACGGGTGCTGGTCCAGGTGTGGTCACAGGAAATACAGTCAACGTGGCTCAAAAATACCAAGTATTTATCAATCACACTTCAAGAAAACCAGATTACCATAATACAGGAAGTAAAGTGAATGGTATCGATGGTCCTGAGCCTTATTCTGAAGGTTTCAGCAGTGAATACTTTCACAAACCATCATTTAAAGGAACGCACCAAATCCAATGAACTGTGAGACTCGGCGTGGGGTCATTCTGTGGTCCGCTGCTCGCCTCCCTGAGCTCATAAAGTTAGGATTACTGTTAGGGCTATGTCCATCTGTTTTCTATACCTGCTTAATTCCAGTTAAGAGTAGGATTACAGTCCTGGTTAATTAGAATTACATTTAAGATTAGAGTTAGGTCTGGGATTAGGGTTAACTTTAGCATTAGCATAACATTTACAAGTTAAATGAGGCAGCTCACCTCCGAGCTGATCCATTGTCACCTCCCACTTCCTGTTACTCTCCATATCCAGCGGCACCTCGTACAGGCGACGCCCATCAACTCTGTCACCCAAAAATCCCAGACCTGTGATGTAACACTTTTGAAACTACAGCCCTTTCAAATATTCAGGTGTCTCATTTCAAATGTTCAGAGCTCCTACAGCTTTGGAATTTTGTGAGTGTGGAATTCCAAAATGTAATAAGATCTGTGGAACTTGATTTTCCTGCTCCAGCTTTCTGTGTGTTCAGGTCCATAAGTATGTGGACAGAGGTGGTTTTGTTTGTGGAATAAAATCAGTCCAGATGTTCTTGTGGTGTCGACTTTCAGCTTTAATTCAAATCGTTTAACAAAAATATCACAAACATTTAGTAACCACTTTCTTCTTCCTGAAGGAGGTTAAGGACACGCCCACCTCCTGGCTGTCTGCTTTGTTGGCTGCCAGAAGGGTCCTGACGCGGGTCTGTAATGTGGTGGTGCTGCGACGGTACCAGCACGTGCTCCCTGACCTCACCTTTAGTGTATTTTTCCTAGTGAAGGAGTTTGGTGGGATCTGGTTTTCTGTGGATTTGGAGAATCGAGTCTGTTTTTAAATCAGATTAAAATGTTAATTTTAATATTTCACTTTGTCTTTCTCACGTAGCAAAAAAGATGCCAAAAACAGACACCCAGAACCAAACACACACGGCACAACATCGTGGAGTCAACCTCCAGGATCCGGACGCCCACGCGAGCCGAGCCTGCTGTGGTGGGAACTAGACCTCCAGACCCCACGTCAGTATTCTACCATCCACATTCCCAGAACCGTTCATCCGCCAACACCTGGGGCGGTGCAAAGAAGCCTATCCTAGCCCCGCCCCTCCCCCATCCCTGACAAGAACCACCGCCAGACACCCAAAACATGGTCAAGAGCAGCAGACTGAGCCGAGGAGCGTGTGATGATCTCCAGGAGCTGATGATTGTGTGTTGAACTTGTGTTGTTCATGTTTGAAGCTCAGATGTGTGTGTTGTTTTTTTTTTTTTTCCAGTCTTGCGTAGTTTTGTTTGCAGCCTGTTTGACTGTAATGATGCAGAAAAGAAGCCGTGCGTGCATGAGACGGAAAACAAAGAGTTGCTGGGTTCCATGTATTTACAGACACTGACTCGTCACGGGACCAGAACCTGGACGGCGAACCGGACCACAGCTGGTCTGCTGTTACAGAGAAACACTGAATCCTGTTCCGCTTCCTGCTGTTGTCCAGTGATTGGTCAATTCTGAAAATACCCACAATGCATCAAAATGCCGTTTCCACTGCACAGGGTTCAACCTGCACCGGCGATCGATGGCGGCATGATGATTAACATTTCATGTCAGAAATAAAACTAAGGAGCGGCTGCTGTTCAGATACGACAACAGAAGCTGAACACAGGCGGAAAGTGCTAATCTGTACACTGCAATTACTTTAACCTTTGACCTTACCCAGCAGCTGTTCACCCACTTTGGAGGTTTCGGTTCCTTTGATGTGGGTTCATAAAGTCACGATTCTACCTAAAGAAACAAAAAGATATTCCTTCCACCTGAGCAAAAACAAAAAGGATGACCTCAAATCACACACAGCTTTAAGTGAACTCGGGATTGTAGCTGACGCACAGCAGCAGGTAAACGGTACAAAGATCCAGTTTTTGGCGGTTCTAATGTTGCCGTTTTCAGCGGCCTTCAGTCTGACGGGTGAACGAGTGGCGGTGACAGCGTGTTGCTGAACGTGAGCACATGTTCATGGTTTCACACCGTTGAACTGGATGTGAATGACAGCAGGAGTCAGGATGTAAAAAGAAAAAAAGTGCCTCTTCCCCGTTTAGTCTGGACCCGTGTTGAGGTGTGATTGGTTGCCGTGGCGTCCAGTTTATAGGCTGTTTGTCATAATGTGATATTTTTGTCTTAATTTTTCTGAATGTTAGTGTTTGGGACCTGATGTCCTCAGATCCTTTCTGGACTCACACAGACGGGATTGTTGGCACTCCGTATTAAATCCTGTGATTGTGTGCGATGAACAAAGGTCACTGAGGTGGATGTCCCAGCACCACCTCTGGTGTCCAATAAAGCTGCCAGCAGACCTGAGTCCAGGATCTTTGTTGCTTCTTCACAGACTCACAATCTTCCATCTTCTTAAAACAGCGGGATGTTTCCGGGTTTGTTTTTCTGTCACTGCTGGTGTCAAAATCAGAATTAGAAAAACCATAAAACAGAGTCTAAAAGTTCAGATTAAAATCTTTAAAAACAGTTTGACACAGATGATGTCTAAAAAGTAAAAACTTAAAAAAATCCAGGACCACATTCAGCTCTGGTCATCCTCAGCCGCCGTGTAGATGGCCTGGTTCCTGCGTTTGATCCTGGACGGGGTTTCTGTGCCGTTCGGTGGCGCACTCTCATCGCTGGTGCGCTTTAAGATGCGCACCGGTGAGGCATCTCCATCTCCACGCACACAGACTCTCTCCGTGCCCACTGGAGTAGAATGGCAGGGCAGCGGGGAGACGTCAGATTTGGGATCTGGGAGACCATGCGGCCGTGGGCGGGCAGTCGGACTGGTCATACATCTTTGTCAGTGCGTTCCCGTCAGTTTCCTCCTCCTCCTCCCACTCGTCCTCAATGGTGATCTCATCAGGATTGAAGGAACTGGACAGTCCTGAAGTGTCCGTAAGGTACTCGCTGGGCTCGTCGGTGCTTCTCACGCTGTGGTCGAGGTCCGATTCCTCACCTCCCGGACTCCCCTCAGCCCTTCCCTGTCCGACCTGGGCGTAGATGTCGGTGAGACCTAAAACGGCGCAGAGCTCCGTGGTCTGGGGGTTGACCTTGTAACTGGGGGCGGTGTGGGGCTGGGGCGCACTGGGGTCATACGGCGGAACCGTCTGGCTGAAGTTGTCCATGATTGAAAGTTCACCACTGAGGTCCTCCACCACTGCCATCATCGCTGCTTCTGAAACACTGAAGTCCCACCTGAAGGACAAAAACAACACGTGTGAGTGCACAAATCCCAAGGCCAGGCCCTGGACCCAAGATTATGTACACCTCAACTAAAAACTGTATATCTGCAGATGATCCACTTTATCTAACCGTCGAGTCAGAAATGTATTTAAATTGAAGATTTTACTTTCTGTTCATTAACTGATCAGAATATATATCTGATATTTATTGATCACCCGCTGTGGCTCAATAAATACTCAGAATATGTTCTTAATTACTTTCCCTCATTTCATCACATCAACAGGTAAAAAGTTGAATTTAAATTTAAGGTGAATTAAATGTCAACCTGTTGAGTAAAGTAGGCGGAGCTCCACTTCAAGTTTGATGAAAATGCAATAAATTATGGGTCCAAAAAGGTGTGAGATTCAATGACGCGTGTGTTTCTGTATCAGGTGGGGGTGCTGTTTTACTAAAGTAGAAATAACATGAAAATCAATGGATACAAATATGAGATCCTGGATCAGCTGATCTGGAATCTCCTGCTGACAGACACCAACCACGACACACCGCTGTGCAGCGCTTGCCACAAGGGGGGGGGGGGGGGGGGGGGGTCATCTCCACCTGAACATTAAAAGGAGATGTGAAGTTCACCCAAACGGACCGAGCAGGTTAGGGGGACAGTGTGATGGAGTTCCAGAAACCAGTAACAGGGACTAGTTAAGCCTTCAACCAGTGAAATTCAACATTAAGCAAAAATTTTCAGCATCTGGAGCAAAAAGTCTCAAAATTAGTGCAAATTTAAATGACCCTGTATTCAACCTTTTATTTGACCTGTCAATGATGTTGAAATAACAGAATATGAGGTGGAAGTAGGACCTGGAATGATTTTCCTTTTAATTGTAAACCAAATTATGCATTGACTCAGAACAATTAAACTACATGAAATTCATGAAGACTGAAAAAACCACAGCTAAAGATTGGAGAATATTTGGAAAATCAGGGTAAAATATCAGTAACACACCTTATAGTAAAAAAGCCACATATTCTTGTAAATCCTGTAAATCCACTCAAAGCACAGTGTCTTTTTCCCAAGAAAAAGTCTACATTAATAAAAACTAATTTACATTCTTGTGTAAATTCATGTAAGTCCATTCAAAGAAAGTCTAGATTAATGAAAAAAGTCACACAATCTTTTCTAAAATCCTGTTTGAACAGCACAATGTTTATTTTCCAGAGAGAGAAATTCTTACTGTGTTTCCTGAGGGCACAGTTCACTTTTCCTGTTTCTTTCAGGTGTGTCGATGAAGCCAGTGACAATTCCACGGATTCTTGTCCTTATCAGACTTTTTCAGTCTTTCTCGCCATCTTCTCTCGGCGACGTCGGTCTGTGACACAGACATGCTGCACAATTCGTCTTTTAAAAACTTTAGAGCTCTAAAATGGTTGCGATGTCCACATGCTACATTTAGCTTAAGCTTCACGCAGGAGACACACAGCGTCGCCGCAGCAACCAACCAGTCTCAGTTTATGACAACTGTCACAACAGCCAGGCTTTCAGAGAGGGATTTTCTCCTCGAAAAGCCACAGATCCGAGGACACTGATTTGTATCTGTAACACACAGATCAGTGTCCGCGGACTTATAAAACTTGCACGTCAGAAAAAAAGAGAACACTTTGTGACAGACATTTTAAAAACTTAGTTATGATCACGATTACAGAGTAAAACACTAACACACCCCTCCTCCCCATGATGAAATCCACGGAGTTTTCACAGCCCTGTATAATAATAATAAAAAAACCTAGAACCCCAACAGACCCATTTATGCAAAAGCTTAGATGGGTGATTCTTAGACTACGGGATTTTGATCCTTTGATCATATTGTATGAAAAACAGAAAAAAAGGGGAAATTTCACACTTTATAGTTATCTTTACAATGAAAGTGTGTTAAGAAATTTGGTCTAGTAGTCTATGATGACTTTTCACCTTTTTCAGCATCATTATATGCAAATATTGCCGTTTTGTGCTTGTCCCACACCCAGACTTTGATCTTCAATGATAAAAATGAATGGTAAAGAAACGTTTTTTCTAATGTTTTAAATATCTCTGAATAAAATATCAGTAAAATAATCAAAACATAATTGGGGTATTTAATGTCATACACTGTTGTGATTTTTTTAAACAAAATGTAGTTGTCCCACACTACTGCCGTAATTTCCACCACAAACACTGTAATGTCCCTTTAAACAGTTGTATGAAGATTATTTGGGTAGTTTCTATGGAGATAAATAGTGACATCAGAGCACATGTACATAGCGCCAAATCACAACAAACAGTTGCCCCAAGGCACTTATATTGTAAGGCAATGGGTGGTGGAAATTACATTTACAAGGCCAATAGTGCCCGTAGTTAAAGAATCACCCAGATACTGCTTAATTAAAAAAATAATAAAATATAGTACTTCACATCCCACTTTATTATGCAGAGAAGATAAATTAAGTGAATGTATTGTTATATGGCTCATCAATTCCACTTAGTGCAGAACTGTAGTAAAATTTAGGCACAGAATAATACTGGTTAAACATTTTAGTTCTTTAAAATAGTAATATGTATATGTTGCAGCCATGAACGAGCAAAGCTCTTCAGCATGTCATTTCCGGTTTGCGGCTCCGTCTACCACAGAATGAGCTTTGCGCTGCTGTGTGGCACTTCGCTCATATTATTGTTGTTAATCATAGTGGTAGGACAGGAAAAAGTCTTCAAAAGTGGACTTTTACTTTAAGGGTGTTGTAGAGGGCTGTTCAGTCCTCCTTTTGTCTGGATACGCCCCTGGATATGCCTGTGGATTCTGAGCAGGAAGAATGGGGAACTTGTGTGTTAATGTGGAAAACGCAACCTGACGGACAGGTAAGAAGGTTTAGCTGTGCTTCTTTCCTCATGTCATCTTCAGAAAGACTGGAGGTTTGGGAGAAAAAGAGTGTTTGTTTACTCAATGTAGGTGTTTGACTGTTCAGGTTTTAGCTGCCGATCTCTATATTTAGCTGTGTTTTAGCTGTGCTAACACAGCCAGAGGACGTGTACAGACTTTGAAAGAAACCAAAGTGTAAATATGTTTGTAAAACTCACTGCGGATGTGCCATTCTATTTGTTGCGTCAACACAGCAAGATGACGCAAACTGTTGCTTCAACTCTGACCGGCTGCAGAAACAGTGGAGTAACAGTTCGCCCACATCCAATGGCTGATATCTCGAAAATATGGGGGAAGGGATTACCGGTAATGCGTATTGAACGTCTTATACTGGTACTCTGATACGCTGACCCGGTATAGACACCTAGTTCCCTAGTCAACATTTACACACAAAAGTTTGCAGTTGACTGCTTTAAAATTCAGGATTAGGCACTGCAGAGATATGCTCAATTTGATAGAATATCAAGATCTGACACCTCCCTTTCATTCTAATCAAATGTTAACGGGATGGTTCCACTGAGACTCTGTGCTCACGTGTGCTGTCTTTGTCCACATTAACACAGGCAATACAGAATGTGTACCTTTGGTGCAGGCCATTATTCTCTGGGGGGTTCCAGGGTTGAGCGCTGGTCCTCTGCAGACTGTCTGTGGCCTTCAGGATCGCCAGCCATTCTGGATCATATTCCAAACCCTCAGATGACCCTGGCCTCTCCGGGATGTCAACAATCTGTGGCAGATACAGTTCTTTATTGGCCCCATCAGCTTCTGAGCCATTTGAACATTTAAACAGAAACCTGTGGTCTCACCTGCAGAAACTCCCTGTGGGGCAGACACTTATCCAGGGACAGGAACTTGGTTGAATGTGGTGCAGCACTTCCTTTGGGCTAAAAGCATCAAGATACGCCATTAGTGGGTAAAGTTTATTAGAACTCTGTTTTTACACCTACGCACTTGCAACCAAAGTTTTTATTTTTGGTTCCAGCTGCTCCGGGTGTTCAGGGTCACCACAGCCGATCCTGGACAGATCCTGACTGGGATATTGTAAAGTTGTTGTTTTTTTTAAATCAGATCCCCTTCCTGATGTAACTCCAGATCCAAATGGAGAAATCTGCTCATCACTCCTGGTCTCACCCCTTTTATTTCCTGTTAACTATGTATTTTTGTAATATTAATTGACTGTCAATGTATTTACAAATTGTTTAGGTTCTTGACATCATATACACATTATTATTATTATTGTTATCATTATTATTATTATTATTACTACTACTAGGGGAGGTGATGGTCTAGTGGTTAAGGCGTTGGGCTTGAGACCAGAGGATCCTCAGTTGAAACTCCAGCCTGACCTGAAAATCACTAAGGGCCCTTGGGCAAGGTCCTTAATTCCCTAGTTGCTCCCGGTGTGCTGTGGGCACCTTGGATGGCAGCAGCCTGACATTAGGATGAATGTGAGGCATTATTGTAAAGCCCTTTGACCATCTGATGCAGATTGAAAAGCGCTATATAAATGCAGTCCATTTATTATCATTATTATTCTATTTTTACTTCTACTTTGTCATTTAATTTTTAAATGGACCACAATGGAAATAACTTTTTTCCACTTTCTTGTGTCATCCATGTCGTTTTAACATATTTACAATGTACTTACACTGAACTTACTAAATAAAATCACACATGCACACTTTTAATATATGGGAGATTTACCGCCCCCTGCTGGATTGGCATGAGTACAGAATGTAAATATCAACATCCATTGTTCAGTGCATACTGTCACAAGCGCCACTAGCTTAGCTTATGACAAGCTAAAAGTGGACGCAGTCGTTTTTGCTGAACTGTCCAGTTTCTGGGTATTCTGTGTTAGTTCGCGCCCGTGGCCGACGTGCTTGATGAATTCCTGTGCAAAAAGCAGTTCCCAGATAATTGTGATATATTCCTGTGAGATGAGTATATCTCATCTCAATCAATTCTAAATTTACCAGTAATAAAATTATAAAGATAACTGAAGAGTGGCCGTAATAAATATTTAAGAAAGTTAAAGTTTATGAGCAACTTCACCTGTTATCGCTCAAACATATTGTAAACACTGACATGATGGAGTTTGAGGCGGAAGAGTTCAGAAAGATACGACTGGAATGTTTTGATGACCATTTACAGTTGGAGATGAAAGACTTGGGTGTGAACTTGGTGTTAAAGTCAGAACAAGAAGCTGCACTGAAAGAGATCAATCTGGGACAAAGAGACACATTCTGTGTGTTGTTGCTCCAACGAGACCATCACACTGAACAGGGTGTTTCTCTAAAAACATTACTTCTATCACCATTCTGTTTTGGTTTTCGGTTCATCCTTAACCCAAAACACATAAGCACACCAAACAGCAAATGTCAGCTCTCCCCGGTTTCTCCATGATCGAAGCCACACACGCACGTACACAGAGCCCACTTGGCTATTATAATGTAAACCTGCAGTCACCCTGCACGCTGTGAATAGCAGCTTTGTGTGCGACTGCATGACATCTATCTGCAAGGTTCAAACTGGCGCTCTCACCGGATGCTGCATAACGGCGGTGAACTTCACATGGAGATGTGCAGAAAACCAGTAGCTGGGTTGGAGGTGGGCGAGGAGCTCCGCAGCCACGGGGCTTCCCAAGGTGTTCGACTCCACTTCCTGACGCAGAAACTTCTTCTGACGCAACAGTTCTCCGGTTTTGCCGTAGTGGTAGATCCCCTGAGGCCAGTCATGGCTCATAAAGATGTCGATGGGCATCCGGATCTGAGAGCAGCACGGGCAGACACTGATGTCAGTCACTGGCATCGTGAGCTTACAGCTAGAGAAAAGATGGATTTGCACCATTTACCTGTTTTAATCTGAAGACCTCAATGTTTCTGACGTGGTAAACACTGCGAAGCGTGTCGGCGGTGTATGGAGGGAATTCATGGTGACCTTCAAGAGCACATACATCATGTCAGTGAACCACATCACAATATAACTACTGCTTAAAAGGCGGTTTTATTTCACAAAGATGAATGTGTTCCGATGAACAGGGGCACAACTACATGTAGCACAGACGCACCAAACAGTTCATCCGGGAACCACTCACCTGAGCGTGTACCAAGTAACTCTGAAACAACACGAGTTTGCCAAAGTGACATGAAGCAGGTGTCACTGAAAGACTGGTGAAGAGGACAGCAGCCAAGCAACTGTGAAGATTCTCTCATTAATGCATTTAAAAAACAAAAAACTAAGGTATTTTCTGGAGCATAAGTCACACATGGTAAAAAATGACACACCCCTTTTCCGTATGTGAAACTCTTTTTAACATTTCCCTGGGAGCGACTTTAACAACAGACAGAACCTCAGTGGCACACGTGCACACCACAGCCTGTGCAGTTATTTAACATAAGGATTTTTAAATTCCAAAAATAAAGCAAGACAGACAAATAAACATGTGATGGACAACATGTTATTTGATGCAGATGGTGAGACCAGTGTTGGAAATGCTACAATAAAAATGAGTCCACTTGATTTTTTTATTAGCTCTTTAATTTGGGATTTTTATGCACTACTTTAGTTTACTGGTGGACTTTATTTTGTTTAGCTGTTGATTCCTGGGAAAGCCTGATATAAATATGTATTATTTTATTATTAATTAACGTGTGATTTTTCAATGTATGTGTCACACTGCAGTATTAGTCACAGGACCTCCCCAAACTACAACAAAAAAATCAGAGCTTATACTCCAGAAAATACAGTAAACTGCACTGTCGAGTTTCACCTTTGATTAGGGGAGAGTTTGAAAAGATGGTACGTCTGATAGTCCCGGTAATCAAAGAACACATAAACTACGGTGGACAGTCGTCATGGAGACAGTCATTCTGTGTCAGTTTAAAGTGAACACCAAGTTAGGATGGGACTCACCTTTTCTGTAGTCACGTGACTTGAAGATTCCAGATAAGCCACCAATTCGAATTCCTCTGAAGCGAACCACACCAGCATAACCTACAGACAGCAAATAACTACGTCTGTACTACGCCAACATGTTTTCATGGCCATCGATAGGAACCAACATCAGAGTGTCCTACATCCCCATCGACAAAGCAAAATACCTTTTCTGTTCACCATCTACAACCATAATTGTACACAGACCTGCCTGCGGACTATGGGTATTACCGAAGGATTCCACCAGAGGGCACACCAAGGTACTCAGACAGTACAGAAGATTTGTTGCTGTAAACAAACTTTAAATTTGACTGAGCTCATTCCAGCTTTTCTGACAACACTGATGACACATCATAGAAAGGGAACCTGCTGAGCTGGTCACACAAGCACTCTTTAACTTTCCACCATCTTTTGTTGCTGCTCACTGTCTTGATACTGCCCCTACTGTTCATGTGTATACTGCAGCATGCTGATGCATGACATTAATTTCTGAACATGTGCACAATTTCTGCCCTTAAGGTGTGCAACAGCATGGGATCTTTAACCGTTTTTCATTTCATAATTTACCAACACATTCTTCATTGGGGACAGATCAAGACTGCAGGCAGGTCAGTCCAGTATCCGTATCCTCTCCTTCTGCAGCCATGTCTTTGCAGTGTGTGCAGAATGTGGTTTTGCATTGTCTTGCTGAAAAATGCATGGATGTCTCTGGAAAAGATGTCATCTTGAAGGCAACATATGTTGCTCTAAAGTCTCTGTGTACTTTTCTGCATTAATGCTGCATCACAGTTTAAGCGACCTTTGACAATGACACTGACACAACCCCAGACCATGACAGACCCTGGTTGTTGGAGTTGCTGTTGATAACACTCTGGACGGTCCTTTTCCTCTTTGGTCTGTAGCACATGCCACCCATTTCTTCATGGGCAAGGGTTTATTTTGAGAACCTTGGTCATGCATTAATGGTTCTTGATGCAGTGCTGTCTGAGGGATCAGAGACCACGGGTCTTCAGCTTAGATTTGCACCCTTGCACTTTAATGACCAAAATTTCTCCAGATTCCTTGAAGTGTTTATAGTGGGGCAGCATAGCAAAAGAATTGTTCATTTTGTGATAAAAGCATGGAATTTGGAACACATTCTAAATTAACTAATGTCTATTTTCAGATATGGAGCCATCCTGGAGCTGACCTCTAATAAGCTACAGGGGTCAAACTTTAAAAATGCTCCAATCATGTTGAAAACTATACCACATTATTTGTCTGAGCATAACAATTTCAAAAAGGTATAGTTTGGACTATCTATGACTAAACGTTCTGGAGTTACGGGGTAAAAACTGCAAAAATGGTGACAAAGATCAGTTTCAGTTTGTACAGGGGTCAAAATTTTAAAATGCTCCAATCATGTTGAAAACTATACCACATTATTTGTCTGATCATAATGATTCCAAAAAGGTATAGTTTGGACTATCTGTGACTGAATGTTCTGGAGTTATGGGGTAAAAATGGCAAAAATGGTGACAAAGATCACTTTCAGTTTGTACAGGGGTCAAAAGTTAAAGTTGCTCCAATTCTGGTAAAACCGTGATGCAAATTATTGGTTGAAATAAAAGGATTAATAAATGGAATAGTTTTGACTGCATTGAATGTTTGGTCTCGAAAGTAAAGGTCAAACAAGGTCGCCATCCATTGAATTCTATGACTATCACATGTTACCTGGTAACATGATAACTAAGAACGACAGATGGTGCAAACTATTCCTTTTTAAAGTGTTATTAACTCAACCAATAATTTGCATATACAGGGTGACCCCCCCCCCCCCCAAAAAAAAACACAAAAATTGTAATAAAATCCTACAAACTTCAGTCTGTGAATGATCATTCCCCAAAGTTTCAGTTATCTTGGTCACTTTGCATAAAAGTCACGTTCTTTCAAAATTATGCTCCAAATGGTATGATTTGTTGTGAAACAGGCCTCCAGGAAAATGACTTGTCCTTGGTTGACCAAGACATGTTGGGGAAGACGATTAGAACAATAGTCTTTGGGATTTATTACCATTTTTATTGATTCTGGTGTTTTTGGGGGGGGACCAGCCTGTATTATACCAGCTTCCTTTGTTTAGTCCGTTACTACAGCCACCGTCATAATCCTAATGACTATGTACATCGTATCATCATGTCATGAGCGGCTGGCTTAAGATGGAAAAGATGGAAATGTGAGAAATGCCAGAGTTAACGTTTCCTGAAATTGAGAGTTACTGTATCTGCTTGCACCTACCCAAATAATAAATGTTGGGAGCCACCCAGCCTCCATAAGGCAGTTCTTGCAGGTGATTGGATGCCTCATGGTTCCCTCCAATAAAGATGGTCAGTACTGGAGCTTTCTTTTCCCCAGAATAATACCTGCAAAAAGAACCAAAAAACACCCCACTGAGTTTTAAAGGCCTTTTGCCAGATGTCTTGATGGAGGAGACGAGCAGAGACATGACTGACTTGTAGAAGGTCTGCATCATTCTGTACTTTACTGGTACCAGCCATGCACTTCATGTCCGCCTTCAATTTCGCAACGCTTGAAGTCCCCACAGCAAAGCAGGAGGTCCACTTCACCCCCTCCTTCTTCTGCAGATAACCGAGCGTCTCATAGATTTTGTCTAGTTCGCCGTGGCAGCAGCTTCCACTGCGATCTTCATTCTCACTCCCCAAAAAAGTCACATTCACAAGATAACGTGGTTTCCTCCAACTACAGACCGACAGCCAACCTCCTGTTCCTGCTGCTTTGTAAAGGATCTGTTGTCGATCTACAGATGCACAAAATAAAACCAACATTAATACTTTGGATACTTATGTTCACTACAAAGAGTAGACAGCCAAACACAAGAAAAAAAAAATAGCTTGTACCGTCTGTCATGCAGATTCTACAGGCCAAAGAGAGACTGAACAGACACTGAAAAGGTCAGAAACCTGTAAAAAGCCTTTCAATGGGATGCAATACTCATGAAATAGCGCAGCTCTTGAGGTGTGATCACCAAACAATCAAATGCTTATTATAAATGAATAATGCGCCAGTGAAATTCATTTTGTTTCTTGTTGCATGAGGCAGTAAATGTGACTTATACTCCAAATGTAAATTATATAAGTTTTTCCCCTTCTTAAAGTTGCATTTTTTGGGTTGGGTGCAAATTAAACATGGTATATTTCCTTGTCTTTGCCCTGGTTTTGTGACATACACACCAGATTTAATAAGAAAAGTAGTTTTGACTTGAGGTCACTCGGTGACAGTACAGTGGCTGTTGTTTACCTCGGGTACTTCCAAACACGGTGTGACGTCGTTTCCTGAGCCTGAGAGAGCTCAACAGTGTCTGTCCACTTTTTTAAAGGGCTTCGGTTCTGGAGCTTAAAATCCCATCATTTTCTCCACTGATGTTTTATTAAAGGGACACTCCACTGATATTAAAACAGCAGTTTCTAAAAGATAAAGATCATATCACCTTGAAATACAGTTTCTGATAATTATTGGAATTTATTTTTCAAATGAAGTTTCCGTCCAGTTGCCTGTGCTGTGACATCACAAGTGCTCTTAACACACTGTTAAATGTAAACACATGTATAGAGATATCAGTAAAACTCCTTACAAAATCTCAAAAAATAGGCTAATGACTTGACTAATATTCATAAATAAGAGCAAGAAATATAATTTGCTACTTTCTGATGTCACATAATTTAAGTGTAAGATTTTCAGGTGTTTTATTGCAGTATCTATACATGTATGCACACCAGGCTGCGCAAAATCAGCACTTGTGACTTCATACATGTAGCACATGGAAGACTTGGTCAGTTTTTTTTAAATCATAAAAATTAGATGTCACTATTTCAATATATATCCTCTTATTTTAGGGGTTAACAATGATGAGTAAGTGTCCCTTTAAGTGTTTTAAGCCCCGGTCACACAGCCCTAACAAAGGGTCAATGAAGCCAAAACGAAACAAGAAATCTGGACTTTCGAAGGCATTATTTAACCTTTGTCCAGCTTCGTTCCTGCAGCTGGCGCTTCATCAGAACTTTTAAACTGTTGAAAAATTTGAACTAAAATACTGCGACAACCTCAATTTGTCTGTATTTCATTTTGCTTTCTTTCCTGACGATTTCTTATCGTTTGCTTAGTTTTTGAAGGTTGATATCTGAACGAATCAATAACTAAAGCTTCGATGAGCTGAATGAAACTCTTGTATTGCTTATGAAGTGTCCATGTTTGGGACAAAAAGGAATTCTTTCATACAGAAACAATACCATTAAGAATACTTTATTAACTACTTTACTATTTATGGCACGTCCAACGGTTTGTGGCTGGCCTGCGTGTGCAGACATGTTGTTGTTGTGAAGACAAACAACATCTCTCACCTGTTGTCAAGACAAACAAAATCCCGTACCTGCAAGTACTGTGGCATGAGGGACAAGGCTGGCTGCACTCGGGTCTCATACCCGCTTTCGGTTATATCATCATGAAAGTTTCATTTTTATTTTGTTTAAACTGTCGAGGTCGACGTTGGCTTCATTTTTGTTACATTAGTTTTGGTTTTATTTAAACGTTTCTTCGCTCTTGATTCGCAGGCTTTTCAATGATGGGACAGGTGCAGGATCTTTTGTTCACCTTTTCTCAATGATTTGTGACTTTTATTCTTCGTCCAGCTATCGCCATGTGACCGGGCCCTTAGGCCTTCATCAAGCCAATCAGCTAACCAGTGTGAATCATGACCATGAAAAGACTTTTGGATCAAAAAAAATGAAGGAAAAAAAAAGAGGCAAAGGTACCAAACTATGTACATAATTATTTTTAAGCATGAAGGAACACTTCATCCCATATCCCTGCAACTCCCAGAATCCACAGCAAACGATTCCAACTCTCCTTCTATGTATTGTCTTTATATGATTAGTAAAAGCATATACTTATAGTTTTTTGCAGGTTATGTTGTTGTGTATATAACATAGTCTCATTTTTGATAGGGTACTCAATCACCACTCAGGTGGTTTCGATTCCTCATGGGTTCACAAACACATTTCTGGTCACCGCCAAGTTCCAAACCACATCTCAACGGCGAACGTGATCGTTTATTAAAACCAACTAACAAATAAATAAATAAATTATGTAAACTCCCATTGAGCTGGATTTGACCTCTACAGCCCCTTTGACATTGTGTATTGGTAGAGCTGGCTTATATTGTGGCGTAATACGTCTACTCTGAGTGAGCAGCTCTACGTCCACTTTTAGCAGCTCTACTTCCCAAGTTTTTTCTTCCTACGCAGAAGTATGTTAGGGCTACGCGTGTAGGATGGAAGACATTAAACATTGTTAATTTTCTTCGAGTAGAGCGCTGGACACAGTTTTTAAGCAGGTCTGCGCAGCCACAGCGTTACAGCGTTACTCTCTTCTAAGTTCCCTTTGGTAAATGATATAATAATTTGATCAACGTATTGATTTATTCTGCCTAACAGAAACCTGGTTACAGCCAGGATGAATATGTTAGGTTAAATGAGTCAACACCCCCGAGTCACACTAACTGTCAGAATGCTCGTAGTACGGGCCGTGGCAGAGGATTAGCAGCAATCTTCCATTCCAGCTTAGTATTAATCAAAACCTAGACAGAGCTTTAATTCATTTGAAAAGCTTGTCTCTTAGTCTTGTCCATCCAAAATTGGAAGTCCCAAAAAACCAGTTTTATTGTGTTGTTATCTAATCGTCCACCTGGTCGTTACTGTGAGTTTCTCTGTGAATTTTCAGACCTTTTGTCTGACTTAGTGCTTAGCTCAGATAAGATAAGTATAGTGGCGATTTTAATAATCCACACAGATGCTGAGAATGACAGCCTCAACACTGCATTTAATCTATTATTAACTCTATCGGCTTTGCTCAAAAAGTAAATGAGTCCACCCACCACTTTAATCATATCTTGATCTTGTTCTGACTTATGGTATGGAATAGAAGACTTAACAGTATTCCCTGAAAACTCCCTTCTGTCTGATCATTTTAATAACATTACAGTTATCCTGATGGACTACCCTGCAGTGGGGAATAAGTTTCATTACACTAGAAGTCTTTCAGAAAGCGCTGTAACTAGGTTTAAGGATATGATTCCTTCGTTATGTTCTCTAATGTCATATACCAACACAGAGCAGAGTAGCTACCTAAACTCTGTAAGGGAGTTAGAGTATCTCGTCAATAGTTTTACATCCTCTTTGAAGACAACTTTGGATGCTGTAGCTCCTCTGAAAAAGAGAGCTTTAAATCAGAAGTGTCTGACTCCGGGGTATAACTCACAAACTCGTAGCTTAAAGCAATAACCCGTAGTTGGAGAGGAAATGGCGTCTCACTAATTAGAAGATCTTCACTTAGCCTGGAAAAAGAGTTTGTTGCTCTATAAAAAGCCCTCCGTAAAGCTAGGACATCTTTCTACTCATCACTAATTGAAGAAAATAGAATAACCTCAGGTTTCTTTTCAGCACTGTAGCCAGGCTGACAAAGAGTCAGAGCTCTATTGAGCTGAGTATTCCATTAAACTTTAACTAGTAATGACTTCATGACTTTCTTTGCTAACAAAATTTTGACTATTAGAGAAAAAATTACTCATAACCATCCCAAAGATGTATCGTTATCTTTGGCTGCTTTCAGTGATTGCCGGTATTTGGTTAGACTCTTTCTCTCCCGGTTGTTCTGTCCTGAGTTATTTTCATTGGTTGCTTCGTCCAAACCATCGCATGTTTGTTGGACCCATTCCTGCCAGCTGCTCAAGGAAGTCCTACCATTATTAATGCTTCAATCTTAAATATGATCAATCTATCTTTGTTAGTTGGTTATGTACCACAGGCCTTTAAGGTGGCAGTAATTAAACCATTACTTAAAAAGCCATCACTTGACCCAGCTATCTTAGCTAATTATAGGCCAATTTCCAACCTTCCTTTTCTCCTCAAAGATTCTTGAGAGGTAGTTGTAAAAACATCTAACTGATCACCTGCAGAGGAATGGTCTATTTGAAGAGTTTCAGTCAGGTTTTAGAATTCATCATAGTACAGAAACAGCATTAGTGAAGGTTACAAATGATCTTCTTATGCTTCGGACAGTGGACTTATCTCTGTGCTTGTTCTGTTGGACCTCAGTGCTGCTTTTGATACTGTTGACCATAAAATTTTATTACAGAGATTAGAGCATGTCATAGGTATTAAAGGCACTGCGCTGCGTGGTTTGAATCATATTTGTCTAATAGAATTACAGTTTGTTCATGTAAATGGGGAATCTTCTTCACAGACTAAAGTTAATTATGGAGTTCCACAAGGTTCTGTGCTAGGACCAATTTATTCACTTTATACATGCTTCCCTTAGGCAGTATTATTAGACGGTATTGCTTAAATTTTCATTGTTACGCAGATGATACCCAGCTTTATCTATCCATGAAGCCAGAGGATACACACCAATTAGCTAAACTGCAGGATTGTCTTACAGACATAAAGACATGGATGACCTCTAATTTCCTGCTTTTAAAACTCAGATAAAACTGAAGTTATTGTACTTGGCCCCACAAATCTTAGAAGCATGGTGTCTAACCAGATCGTTACTCTGGATGGCATTTCCCTGATCTCTAGTAATACTGTGAGAAATCTTGGAGTCATTTTTGATCAGGATATGTCATTCAAAGCGCATATTAAACAAATATGTAGGACTGCCTTTTTGCATTTACGCAATATCTCTAAAATCAGAAAGGTCTTGTCTCAGAGTGATGCTGAAAAACTAATTCATGCATTTATTTCCTCCTAGGCTGGACTATTGTAATTCATTATTATCAGGTTGTCCTAAAAGTTCCCTAAAAAGCCTTCAGTTAATTCAAAATGCTGCAGCTAGAGTACTGACGGGGACTAGAAGGAGAGAGCATATCTCACCCATATTGGCCTCTCTTCATTGGCTTCCTGTTAATTCTAGAACAGAATTAAAATTCTTCTTCTTACTTATAAGGTTTTGAATATCAGGTCCCATCTTATCTTAGGGACCTCATAGTACCATATTACCCCATTAGAGCGCTTCGCTCCTCAGACTGCGGGCTTACTTGTAGTTCCTAGGGTTTGTAAGAGTAGAATGGGAGGCAGAGCCTTCAGCTTTCAGGCTCCTCTCCTGTGGAACCAGCTCCCAATTCAGATCAGGGAGACAGATACCCTCTCCTACTTTTAAGATTAGGCTTAAAACTTTCCTTTTCGCTAAGGCTTATAGTTAGGGCTGGATCAGGTGACCCTGGACCATCCCTTGGTTATGCTGCTTTAGACGTAGATTGTGGGGGGGTTCCCATGATGCACTGTTTCTTTCTCTTTTTGCTCCGTATGCATCACTCTGCATTTATCATTAGTGAGCGATCTCTGCCCCCCTTCACGGCATGTCTTTTTCCTGGTTTTTCCCTCAGCCCCAACCAGTCTCAGCAGAAGATTGCCCCTCCCTGAGCCTGGTTCTGCTGGAGGTTTCTTCTTCCTGTTAAAAGGGAGTTTTTCCTTCCCCACTGTTGCCAAGTTGCTTGCTCATAGGGGGGTCGTTTTGACCGTTGGGGTTTTATAATCATTGTATGGCCTTGCCTTACATATGGGAGCGCCTTGGGGCAACTGTTTGTTGTGATTTGGCGCTATATAAGAAAAAAGTTGATTGATTGATTGAAGTCTGTGCAACACAGAGCTCCAGTACACAACCAAAACTGAGTGCGTGAATCCAGAGGAATCAGCTGGAGAACATGAGAACAGGATCACACAGCCCGCAGCGCCTGTGTGCTCAGAACAGCTGATGTAACTGATGGATGCGTGTATGTTCAGAACAGGGAATCGAACCTCAACTCAGAAATCCAGAAACAGAACATAAACAGCAGGTCGGTCAGTCGCACTCTCCCTCACTCTCTGTGTGTGTGTCTGATCAAACCTGAATAAGCACTGTGACTTTAAAATAAAAGCCTCATCGCTGCATGTCAGTGTGATCATCAGATGTCCTGATCAAATCAGCGGACCTGGTCAGAGCAACCGGAGCTTTAAAAGTTCAGAGTCACAGCGCTTCATTCACAGCAGCCTTTATTTACCACAGCCAGACTCCGCAGCATCTGTACACAATGAAAATGATCCACCAAGACAAAAAAATAAAAAAATAATAATACATAATGTTAAATGACTGTTTCTGATGTGCACCACACCATGCAGTAGAGAACAGAGCGTACTTCCACAGAGGGAGAAAATAGCAGCTTTGGCTACATACGTGGCAGTAATTCAACTGTAAAAACCTCATGATACAGTCCACTGTTTTCCAGGTGCAGTGACGTGTTCTGCACAGCCAGCAGGACTGAACTGGGTTTAAACAGTGGCAACACGCGACTGTGTGCACACATTAAAAAGGGAACACACGCAGCTGCAAGTAGATCTACGAACATGGAAAAAGGCTGAGTACGTGTGCATTTCGGGCACACTTAAATGAAACACAACGCCGCAATACACAGCTCTACGAATAAGCCAGTGTGAAAGGGGCTTATGCAGCAAATTTAGTGTGCTGCTCTGCAGGGGGAGCCACTGACTTCAGCAGCATTCACAGGGTTTATAACATTTACCTGGTTAATGGCGATGTCCACCAATCAGAGACTTCACTGTTTCAATTTAGGATTGTGGAAGTGTAGTTCTTTTTGTGGGCATTATAAATAAAATGTGTTTTTGTTAAAATGAGGTTACTATCATCAACACTTGTTGCTTGGACTGGAACACAAACCACTGTTACACAACATCATAGCTTTAAGTGAGTGTATTTTGGATGCTTATGACTTTTTAGCCCATAATCTAAATCTGTACGGATCAAATGAAGAAGAGTTTTACTTCCAGAATGGCACCATTGAAACGAACGTGATGAGGTGAACTCAGCTGAGGCGCCTGTTTTCCTCATGGTTGTCCTCCAGAGGGGCGGGACGGAGGTTTGACGACATCAGCTTTGGTTTCGTACTAAAATAAATACATTTACCTTATGTACACCCGAAGTTCTAATGTTGAACACACGTGTCCGTAATAAGATCAAATGGCACATTAGCACTTAGCCGTGCTAGCAGACTGTGGAGTTTGTTTCTCTCACAAACAAAAGCAGCTAACTGTACACTCACGGGAAAGCTGAACCCGTTCGCTCTGTCTCTCTCACCCAAACATTACAAACGACATAAAAAAAAGAGATTTAAGTGTGAATGTTTCCAGAAAGAACAAATTTTCCCACCTTACGTCCACGGGACACGCATGCACACTACGTCAGCAACCCGCTTTCGATGCGCACTCGCACTTTCCACCAATAAAACATTTAACGACGAAACTTTGGCTTACGCTGCCACATTTTTATGAATCTAAAGCAAGTCTTACACAAGTTTTTTTTTTTTTTTTTATCAAACATGGATCGTCGAGTTTTGTGACGAATCTACGTAAGACACAGCAGGTCACTACGTCACGTTCATAAACAAAATTTACTTATTGACCACATCCAGCGTCGGCCCGTAAGTTAGCCGAGGCTATGTTTGATCATAAGAGTACAGTTCGGAGGGAATAGATGTCTGTGCCTGAGTCGGTGCTACCAAAAGTACTGTACAGTGTAGTTTTTTAAGAGTTCCTCCCCCCAGAAGCTGCTCCGGGGGGCGGAGTGTTTCCAAAGTGCTGCGCGCCGGCTGAGGCGCTCCGTCGGCGGGCAGAGATGGCGTGTTTGCTGGAGGCCCCTCTCCGCATCAGCGTGCTCTCTGTGAGTCTCACTCTGACAGATTCATCTTTATTATTTAGGCTCTGAGCGGGTCATGTCGACCTCACGGTCCTGTAGAAGCTGGAGCTGTGTAACTACAGCTTTTATCACGTTAGCACAGAAGCCATCCACCTCCAGGCTGCTGTTAGCTCGTTGGGTTAATTGTCTCTGGTGTCGCGGGCGGGCGGTGATAGGGTTGATTCAGCATGTGCACCCGCCTCGTCGGTGTGTGCAGTACAACATATCACACTGCACGTAGCTGTCAGAATGACTTAGCAGCTAAATGCTAACTGCACTGCTGGCACCATCCTTATTTGATTTATTTAAATGTATAAAGCTATTTGAAGGCCATGTAATCCCTTTATCCACTGGAGCTATTTAATTATAATAAACAAGAGCTAAGAACACCTGTCTTAAACAGGTAGCCGCTCGACCAGTTGTTTTCTGGTTAACTAACTAGCCGAAGTTAGCAGAACTCACTGGTTGCACAGCTGGTCACGTGAAGTTTTGTTATCGATGGACTTTATGGAGGACAACAGTGGGGAGACAACCTTATTTATTTATTGGGCGAGGCGGCGATTTGTGTCTGTTCTTGTAACACATTTTATAATTTTCCTGATAAAATTGAAGTCAGATCCCTGACTCACATTAGCCTTGTAGTTTATCTTATGATAATAATAATAGTTAATAATAACTGTCATATGCAACTTAAAGGTCATATCTTACTCCAATCAACAATATCTTTTAAAAAATTATACAGTATACCAGATTATGAAAGATTAATATGTATATGTGGTGGACATGATGAGCAAAGCTCTCACCTTCTCACCATATCATTTAGGTCCTTCAGACTTTTTTCTTTTCTTTTTTTTTTTTTTGAGTAAATGCTTTGGTGGAGCATGAAACATGGCTAAAACATTTCAGCTTCTGGGAGAGCTCAGCCCTCCTCAGACTCCCCGCCTTTTAAATATATATATATTTCTTTGCCTTTCAGCTTCTGGGGGAGCTCTGCTCCCAAGACCCCCCCTTTTTTTTGCCAACCCCCCACTTTTTTTAAAGCATTTTTCTCTTTTTTTTTTGCCTATAATATGGCCAAATTATCATTTTGCAATGTTGTCATATCAATATGATATAAGATGTGACTACAGTGGGGCAAACAAGTATTGAGTCAGTCCCTGATTGTGCAAGTTCTCCTACTTAGAAAGATGAGAGAGGTCTGTAATTTTCAACATAGGTACACTTCAACTATGAGAGACAAAATGAGAAAAAAAAATCCAGTGCATCCTGGTAAAACACACATTTTAACCATTTCGACTTATTCACTATCAAAGTCCACAAAAATGCTGATTTCAGACTATAAAACAAGAGCAGTTGGAGATTTCTGATGTCTGCCAAGGGATGTGATTCACATCGTGACCTGGACTTTAGCTGGATCCCGATTCCACAGCACAATGCAATAATTGCATACTGATCCAGAATGGTCCGACTGATCAAGATGTTGCAATCTGATATTTAATTTACAAGCTGAAACAAAGTAGTGTCTTCCAGATCTTGGTTTTACATCATGATGTCACATGTTTGTGCCACAGAACCTGCATATTGTTCCAGATCAGTCCCAAGTCCAACACTAACAGGGTCTTCCTTTGTATAACAGCCACATGTGATTTAAATTTTGTCAAGATCCATCAAGCAGATTTGAAATGATCCTTGAAAATGGAGAACATTTAAGATCCAGAATTGGGCTCTTGATCCTGATTCACTCCAAAATTTAATGGACTCTTCCATGGCCTGATATCTCTCGGTGGTAAAATTTCATCTAGATCCATGCAGTAGTTTTGACGTAATCCTCAAAAGCCATTTCAGTCTCACCTCTCTGACTTTGTCTCCAAATCGTCCCACCTGAGCTGTCCCTCTGCTTTGTTCATTCCTAATCCTGTCCATCCTCGTCACTCCCAAAGAGAATCACAACATCTTCAGCTCCTCCTCCTGTCTCTGCGTCACCTACAGTCACATTCACTTCAAGTGACAGGGACAAGCAGTTGGTGTTTGATGGGGGTTACTGGGGCATGCATGCTAACATCTCCGTAGGATGTGTTGTAAATCACTGCAGAGGCATTATCTGCTTACAAAAACAACATTTTTAGATTTAGAAGTGTTTATTTCTCGCTAACCTTTACAAAATATTTGAGAAACATATTAGATCTGTACAAAAATAAGCTGTTCCGGAGCGTTTTTCACCATGTTTAACTATTTAGTTTGAGTGAACAACCATCTGATGTCACGCTGCCTTTTTTGCTTTGATTGGCAGTCTGCATGTCGCGGCGCTCAGCATTTGCATAAAGTAGTCTTCTCGTCTGTTTTGGCCCCAACTAGCTGGTGACACAACTATCGTTGCCTCTTGCCACTGCAGCTATAAACTTACAATCACACATAGGCCTATATTTTATTTACGTTGTATTGGTAACACTAAGTTTAGGTGTTTTGGAAACATTTCTCAATGCTCCCCCTCCTCTGTATTTATGTAAAATGGTTCAGGGGGCTGGGGCTTTAGAGTAGTACACAAAGCCATGTCGCATCTCTTTCTGACATCAGCAGAATCTTTTGCCAAAAAGAATGGACTGCCTTGGTTGGATGATGAACTGTTCAGCCTGTTGAGTGATCTGAAGGTGACCTTTGAACAAGAGAAACATACTTAATCTGCGACAGTAAGCCAAGAACTTGAGAAGAACTTGTCTAGTGTGAGAGAAACTATTACTAAGTTTCGGGCAGTGGGGAGGGACAGATCTGCAACATTTGCTTTCTGGGAGAGCTTTCTTGAAGGAGGGAATATCGTGCTTGGACAGGGCTGATTGGGAAGCAGTCATTCTGCTACACGTGGATGCTGATGGAAACAGTTCCTTTCTTGATACTTGCAAGATGAGTGAGCTGTGCCCGCTATTCACCAGTGTATGTTGCTGAAATGAAAGCGCTGAAAGCTAACCATCCAATTGCATACGATCACATGCTGAAGGGAGGATTTGTTGTGAGGGGGTCATCAAAGTCAACATTCAACAGTGTTCCAACTGACCAATACCCTTGAGCAAACAATAAATCAAGATGCCAAATGTGAAGGAGGTATCACAGGCTTTACCATCCGCAGAGCTGCTGTGCTGAGATGGCTGCTAACAAGACATGTCAGTGGTGAATACGCAGACCCTTTCAAGTCTCTGTCTCACACCGCCAAACGGTAAGCTCAGTGATGAGCTCGGTCCATCCCATCTAATCAGGGATAAACAGGATGTAGCCAAGATCCTCGAGTACCTGTCGACACAATGTCAAGATCTTTTTGACCTGGATGAGCTGTCAGAAGCACATCTGGGCAAATTGCTTCAGCAGACGTATAGGAGTCATTGAGAGCTGTTCCAGAAACAGGAAAGACCATCCTGAATGATTTCCTTAGAGAGAGGCTAGAGGAGGGCAGAACTAAAGGTTTGTTGGGTCACACTCCCAAAACAAACTGCCAAGACCTTTGCAAACGTGGAAAAAAAGTCTGTCTAGTGATCACAACAGGAAACTCCTCATTGACACTGAGGAGTCAGTGTCAGTTTCCAAACAACGCAATGCTGACCTGAAGACTGTTCTGAGTTATGAGCTTGCAGTGGTACCTCCATCCATCTTTCATGATGATGTAAGCATGATAAAGCCAAAGGGGTCAGACCTTGCAAAGAAACTAGAATTGTGCTACAACATCAGTGTGGTTGGATTGTGTCACTCGTGTTGTTTCTTCTTCTCTCGTAGGAAGTCAGCGCCACTAGTCGTCATTATGTTGACCGGCTGTTTGACCCTGACCCACAGAAAGTGCTGCAGGGAGTCATGTAAGTGCAGCAGCGTTTATTTTGTCTTCTCAGCTTCAGTGCTCAACTGTTGTCATTTTTGACCATTCATGTCTGAACCTTTTTTCCAGAAATTTACTGTGTTACCCAAAATATTGCTACTAAAAATACTAAAAAAATACCACCAAGAGCAAAGTCAACCTGAGAACATCCACTGACCTTTTGGACAAGACTGCATGTCATCCAAGCAAAGTCAATTCTGGAGACATGGGGGTGGCACTGCCTCGCCATAAACACGGTGTACGGCCTCATGATGTGATGACGTCCTCATTTTATGGGGCAAAATTAAAAACGCCATCGTGTCCTCAGCATTCTGCGTTCTGCATAACCCCATCACACTGAATTTTGCTTCGGGCCCAAATTTGACCTAGGGCAGTGTGTGTGTGTGTGTGTGTGTGTGTGTGTGTGTGTGTGTGTGTGTGTGTGTGTGTGTGTGTGTGTGTGTGTGTGTGTGTGTGTGTGTGTGTGTGTGTGTGTGTGTGTGTGTGTGTGTGTGTGTGTGTGTCCTTGACAGACTATTGCCTACATTTTTGCACGTCCGTGTTTGGACCTGTCAGTCAGTTTCCACCTCACTCTCTAATATGGTTTTATGTTGTTATGTCTCAGTGTCTGTGGTGACCTGGACTCTTTTCCAGCTTTATTTTTAACACTGAAGGGTCCAGCTCTGGTTACAGTTCCAGCTGCTCCACTTGTTCTGCACCTGCCTGCTGCAGTAGTACTTTTCCTCTCTCACCGTTCACCTGCTGTGACTCTGCTTGTTGACATCTTTTAAAAAAAAAAAAACTACAACAAGGGTCACCAACCCTGTTCCTGAAGGGCACCTGGCCTGCATGTTTTCCACGTCTACCTACTCAAATCACACCAGGTTTTTTAAAAGTGGTGTTTTCCAGCTCTTGATTGGCTGAGCACACCAGATAGAAGTAATTGCCTCGGAGTAGAACAGGGAGAGTTAGAAAACATGCAGGGCAGGTGCCCTCCAGGAACAGGGTTAGTGACCCCTGAACTACAGTATGGGTCATTCCATGTCAATTCAACAAGGGCCTCACACACTTTGTCTCAGATTTTGTTCAAATTTTAATCAAATATTCCCAGACTATTCAGAACAACAAATCTGAAGTTTGAGGCCTGGAGGCCAAGTAGTTTCTGAGATATGGCCAATTTAATGTGCATGGGGTCTGCCATTTTTTTTTAGGCAAAAATTATGGCCGTCATTTCTGGAACCATGTTCAAGGTAGAATATCTCAGTAAATAATGGACTTAGAGGCCTGAAATTTTCTGTGGCAGTTGTCATGGACACCCAGACTTGGACTATAGTCAAACAACAGACATTGACACTAAACTGTGAAGTTTATGTATGCTCAAACTATGGAAAATATTACATTGACTATTGCGAGCATCCATGTTTGAGACACTGAAGCATACCATTACACTCAAAGAAGCCTTTCCATTTCTTGGCTCCTTAATGCAGCTATACTGGCTATGAAATATGTAAATTTGGCATATCTGTGGTAAACAGTTATTGTGGGAGAAACCTCTGAAATCTGAAAAAAGCTTCTTTTTTTTTTTTGGTCAGATTTTATTAGAAGAAAATCTCATGTGGGCAGTAAATAAAACTCTTCAAACTGATTCCATTTTGAAGGTATTGATATCTACTTTATGTGTTATAAATATCGTCTTCTTTATGAAACTCCTTCCTGGTTAATTTAAGCATCCAATTATGGCTAATTTGTGCACTCGTGAATGTATTTCTAGTGCTGAAATGACAATTTCATTTTGCATTCATGATTCATGGCACACCCCAGAATGCTTGCACATAGATCTGCCAGGGGGATTCCCCAAGTTTTCCACGGTTACTAGGCTTAACTGTCATTTCAGCCAGTGAAGAGATGCCAAAAGGGGTGTAATGTGGTAAAAGGTCTGCTTCGTGTCATAGGCTGGCAACAGCATTTTGAAGACCCCTAATGCTGGACTGCCGTTATCCAGAAAATAGAACATGGCAGTAGTCCATTCTAGAAGAGACAAATGCATGAATCAGGGTGTCAGCATCAGCCATAAACAGGATGGGACGAAATGTTGACATAATGTTGATATTTGAAATGGTGATGCCGCGAACGAGGACCAAATCCAAGGCGTTGCCACTAATGTGAGTCAAACCTTTAATGCATTGCTAGAATCGTAATACATGTGTAATGTCCATGAATGATTTGCGGAGGGGGTCAGAAGGCTTGCTTACATGAATTGTTTGTATGCCTCATCATTATTACCCCAAGAGGGGAGCGGACCAGAAACTACACATCTTTCTGCGAGGTCACAAGTCCTCCCTATAGCCAAATGGCTGACCTCCGATTGTTGCATCCTAATATCATTGGTTCTGACATGAATAACTATGTGGGTATCTCTAGTGTCATGTTCCTTCCTCTGACTATCCTTATGCAACGTCAGCACCCAACATCAGCACGGTGCCTTAGTGGTTAGCACTGGTGCCTCACAGCAAGTTGGTCGTGGGATCACTTCCTGCCCTTTCTGTGTGGAGTTTGCATGTTCTCACCGTGTCTGTATGGGTTTCCTCCTACAATCAACACATGCTTATTTTGGTTCTGCTCCTTTCTCTGCCCCTGACCAAGGCAGCGTCTCTCCATCTGGTCCCCAGGTGCCGGACTATGGCTGCTCATTGTCCCTAGTGGTTGGATTGTGTCAAACTGTAATTAGGATGGGTTAAATGCAGAGGACACATTTTGTTGTACATATGTACAATGACAATAAAAGCACTTCTTCTTCTTCAGTGAGGCAATACCGGATGCTCTGGCCCCAAAAAATACATTTAACGTCAGCTGCCATGTGTCATTTAGTTTTGAAGGTGATAGAATCCCCTATCACTAACGCATGGCTCTTCGGCCTAGAGATTGGGGTAGAAGTCACCCATGAGCTCGGAGGGCTTTCAACAGACATATCCAAGGCTGAAGAACTGTTATAATTGGCAGCAGTGACTGTGAGCCGGGTACCACAACTGGGCACCAAACCTTACAGGATTTCTTCTGCCTAATAGTCTGAACGCTGTCATCTTTAGCTGGCTAGTGCTAACAGATGTGCTAGCCACACTAAGCTTGTCTGGAGTGCCCATTACATCTAACTCCACTGAGTTAGGAAGCTGTTCTAACTTACGGACACGGCTCTCAAAGAGAGCCACCTTTCGCACAAGATTAATTTAAAGTGGCGTGTCCCAGGATAACCGAAACATGTAGCAAAAGCTAACGAAAGCTAAGCACTAACGAAAAGCTAACCATTACTAGGATTCACACAGGAGTAAGATTATGAGCTAAAATTTGTAGCTGTTGCACTTAAAAACTAACAGAAATGATGCACAGGTAACACAAATAAAAAAAAAAAACAAAAAAACAATTGCAACCTTGTGTCAATTAGAAGAATGTAGTACAGTCCGGTCGTTGAGGAGTCGGTCCATCCTGGAAACACATAGCAGCAGCAGCAGAGTGTTGTGGCATCGTGCAGCACCCGAGCACACCCCCACACCTGACGTGACCATGAGTGAAATGCATCTTTCTCAGACGTAATAAGTGAGACATCCGCATCAGTGAGACATCAGCTAACATTTAGCCTAAGCTTGTGTGTCATACATCACACTGACAAAGTGAGGAACCTTGGGGTAATTTTGGATCCTATGTTGACCTTTGACCTCCACATTAGAGATATTACGAGGACTGCTTTCTTCCACCTGCAAAATATAGCGAAGATTCGTCCCATCCTGTCTATGGCTGATGCTGAGACCCTTATCCATGCATTTGTCTCTTCTAGATTGGACTACTGCAATGTTCTATTTTCTGGTTTATCGCAGTCCAGCATTAGGGCTCTCCAATTGGTTCAAAATGCTGCTGCCAGACTTTTGACAGGAAGCAGAATGTTTGACCACATTACACCCATTTTGGCGTCTCTTCACTGGCTTCCTGTGCCAGTGAGATCAGATTTTAAGGTTCTGCTACTAACCTATAAAATTGTTCACAGACTGGCACCTCCCTACCTAGCTGACCTAATTAAACCTTATGTATCGGCCTGGGCTCTGTGTTCTCAGGGTGCAGGACCTTGTGTTCCTAGGGTGAATAAAAAGTCTGTGGGTCACAGAGCTTTCTCTTATCATGCCCCTGTTCTGTAGAATGATCTCCCTGCGTCAATAAAACAGTCAGATTCTGTGGAGACTTTCAAGTCCAGACTTAAGACGCAGTTATTTTCCCTTTCGTATGGTTAGCATACTGGCATAGTATGTTTCTATGCTTTTTACTCTTTTAAATTCATTTTATTAGTAAACGGAGCGTGCCACGGCCTCAACTTTACCTAAATTCTGGGTCTTTTAGTGAAGTTTAGGGCTAGTGGTTGGTGATCACCTTAGTAATTCTTCTGTTTTTCTTGTTGATTAATGCTGACAAATTATACTGTATTTGTTGTCTATCTGATGCCTGATTCTGTTTTTTCTCTCTGAGGTGCGGCTCCATCCAGAGATGGGCGTGGTGTCTGTTTCTGTAACCCTCCTGTCCTGTGCACCAACAAAATTTCCTGTATATTCATTTTGTGAATTGTTTCTAAAATTTATGTTTGTAGCATAGCCCAAGCAGAGGGTCACCCCTTTGAGTCTGGTCTGCTTGAGGTTTCTTCCTCAGTCTCATCAGAGAAAGTTTTTTCTTACCACTGTCGCCTGTGTTCTTGCTCTGGGGGTTAGTAAGGTTAGACCTTACTTGTGTGAAGCACCTTGAGGCAGCTTTGTTGTTGATTTGGTGCTGTATAAATCAAATAAATTAAATTGAATTGAAATTGACATAATCTGTTGTCCCTCTGTTTTGTTGTATTTTTTTATTTTGAATGTTGCATGATGTTTTATTTTTTGAATCCTGTCTTCTTTTTACTTCGACTGTGAGCTGTAGGGTGTCTTTTAATCTCAGCGTTTGTAACTGTCTCCGCAGTGACATGAAGAATGCTGTCATTGGAAACAACAAGCAGAAGGCCAATCTGATTGTCCTCGGAGCTGTGCCGAGGTATTTCTGTGCCGCCCTCTTCCTCATTGCTCCACATCTCAGATTGCCCTCAGGTTTTATTCCTGTTGAGAAGCTTCAAAATGATGAAGAAACACATACTTGTGTCACATTACAGTTTATAAACTGGTGTGGCTCCCATTTCTGCAGTTCTGTCTGTATGCTCTTTGTTGTTTTTATTTAGTTTTTTATTTAGATTCATAATAATAATGTAAGATTCATGATTCCTTCCACCTTGAGGAGATTCCCAATTCCAGACACACTGTAGTGTTCCCACAGTATTATACTTCTACTGCTGTGTTTCACTGTGGGGACAGTGTTTTTTGGACTTCTTTCTCCAAACATAAGCAATGTCTATATGTCCATAGAGCTCTCCTTTTGTCTCATAGGACCAAAGGACTCGCTTCTAGACTGCATAATCTTTCTCCAGGTTGTCCTTAGCATACTTCAGTCTGGCTTGAAGGTGTCTCTTCTTTAGTCTGCAACCTTGCAGTCTGTTCCTGTCCACTATGTGCTCACAAAAACTAAACATTTAGACATGCTATAGATTTGATGTGGGGGAAGTAAGTATAATTTGAAAATCAAATAATAGTAAATGTTATTCTGGAAGGAAAAATGACAAAGATGTACTGTTTTCATACCACAAACACACACACAAATGTTTGTTTCACTGTTGGGACTATAGATCACTCACCTTGGACATTTGGAAGTGTACTGGACTGTATTCATATGTTGCATCATTAGAGACTGATTGTAAATGAACACGTTAATCAGCAATGAAAGTGATCATTGATTGTTTTCTGTGTGTTGACTCCAGATTACTCTACCTGCTCCAGCAGAGCCTGTCCAGTCTGGAGCTCCGGACAGAGTGTGCAGTGGTGCTGGGCAGCTTGGCCATGGGCACCGAGAACAATATTAAGTCCCTGGTGGACTGCCACATCATCCCCGCCCTGCTCCAAGGTCTGTGCGCACGCACGCACTCACACACACATTCATGCATGGAACTACAGGCAGCACTCTGATGTGTGTGTGTGTGTGTGTGTGTGTGTGTGTGTGTGTGTGTGTGTGTGTGTGTGTGTGTGTGTGTGTGTGTGTGTGTGTGTGTGTGTGTGTGTGTGTGTGTGTCAGATTGCAAAGACAGCCTTCCCACTCCTTGTGATAACTGTGTACATGTACTTACTGGTCATGAAAATTTGGGGTGCAGTGATAGTTTGGGCACATGGCAAAAAACCGTCTCATTAATTCACTAAAAACAAGTGTTGTTTTGTCTCTTATTTGTGGTTGGCAAACACAGAATTTGGGCATTGGCCCAGAGGGGAGTGGAGCTGCTGTGACACAATTCTTTAAAAGGTCACAGTCTCCTGAGTCAAACACACTGTGGCAAAATACTGTACCCTGCTTTTGTCGCTTCGCAGACACTCAGGCTAATAAGGTGATTAATGCTGAAGAGGTTACGGCACAGAAAACTGTGTTTGACGGAAAGACAGAATTTAGGTTGCAGTGGTGAAATAACTGACATCCAAATGAATGAATGAATGAATTATTAATGTAGAGCAGGTAGCTGAGTGGATAAGGAGCTGGCATGTCCATATGTAGACCTGGGTCTGTACCCCGCTCAGGCTACCTATCTGTGTCTTTGGACAAGATGCTTCTTCTACATCGTCCCAGTCCGCTCAGCCGTAAATGAGTACCAGCCACGGCTCGGGAAGTAACCTGCTTTAGACTGGCGGGGGTTCTCAAAGTCACTGACTAGTGGTATAATTTGTAAATGAAGTTGGCGACTGACCTGGTCACCACATCGAGGGCTTTGACACAGACACATCAGCGGACATTTCCTTTCAGAGAACTGTCTCATTCCAAACATAAATGTTGACATGCTGAGCTCCTTGTGATTTGAATAGTTGCATTGTGCCCTCTGGTGGACACAGCGTGCTTTGACACCATTCATGCTTACAGGATTATCTTGCCTTTTTGAATGGGCAAAAATGTCTTATGCGGAATTATGTTTAAATACAGACTAATTTATTATGTTTCTTTTTTGTCAGAGGTGTAAATGTTGAAGTTGATTGGAGGAACAGGTATGTTGTTCTTGCTGGACAGCACAGTCACTGTTTTGTATGTACAGATTAACAGCAGCTGTGCACGTGGAGAGCGAGTGTGAGGCACTAGAAGGTTGAATGTCTCACAGGATGGCGTGACTCTGACCCTCAGTAGAAAATGTTTCACATGCTTCACTGACTGTGGTGGACGACGACACGCTGATTGAGATCCATTTAAACATGGCTTAATGTGGGCGGAGCCTTGTTATGTGTGACTTGGTGTTCTGAGGTCCTCCTTTGAAGAAACCTGGATCTGCCTCCTGGAACTATCCTCCTGTTAAAAATGGCACTGGGCCTGTTGTGACTTCTGTGTGTGAACAAACCACAGTATTGCTGCTGAGGCATGAGTGGCCTGGGTTCCACACCTGTGTTTCAAACCCCTGGTCTAAACAGCGCCTGCGTTTTGTGCTTCCAGGTCTCCTGTGTCATGACCTGGTCTTCATTGAAGCTTGTCTTCGATGTCTCAGAACAGTCTTCATCAGTCCTGTCACCCCAGTGCAGCTGCTCTACACTGTAAGTCACCTTTTACATGTTGTGACTGAACTTTGTTCAGAAAAAAAAGTAAACAAAGCTCAGAGGCTGATCCATGTGGTCTGTTTCTGGACAGTCATTGGTGCCATGTGAGTGGAAGCTAACTTCAGTCAACCATGCAGGCATTAAGGGCTTTCACACTGCACGTGCTGCGCCATCATTCTGCCGCATTTGCTTGCGTTTTTTGCAAAAATGGACATGGCAACGAGTCACAGATTTCTACATCACTATCTGACTTTTCGAGCATCCAATGAACAACTCTGACACTCACCATCAAGGATTTGCAACAGGAAAAATCAAAACACTTAGTCTGCCAGTCATAACCCAAGATTAGGCGCAAAAAACAGAACAAGTGATGGACATCACCTTGTTGAGTGGCAGGCCCGGCCAGACACCCACACACCCACTCGGACAGAGAGAAACAGCAGCCAGTGTGCTCGAGCAGACACACTGTATTTTTACAAATAAATCTATACAATAGTTTATTTTATCGTTCCTGCTCTGACGACAAGAACAGCCTCAACTTTATATAACTTAGATTTTATTTTAATTTTTCTTTACCAATCAAGTAGTCGGACCTCAGTCAGCCCTCGAGGGGGTGGTGCTCAAGTGGTTGTTTTGCTTGGCTTCAGTGCGGAAGGTTCCTGGTTCAAACCCCACCCCTGCCGGTTTCTCCATGTAATGTGGAGTTGCATCATGAAGGACATCTGCCGTAAAACCTGTGCCAATTCAACATGCTAATCCTCATCGGATCTGCTGTGGCAACCCCGAGTGAGAAAACGAGGGAGCAGCCAAAGGGACTTACTTTTCATTTCAATTTCAATTTATTTTCATTTATATAGCGCCAAGTCACAACAGAGTTGCCTCAAAGTGCTTCACACAGGTAAAGTCTAACCTTACCAACCCCCAGAGCAACAGTGGTAAGGAAAAACTCCCTCTGAGGAAGAAACCTCAAGCAGACCAGACTCAAAGGGGTGACCCTCTGCTTGGGCCATGATACAGACACAAATTACAGAAACAATTCACAGAACAATTCATGGACGAATATACAAGAAATGCTGTTGGTGCACAGGACAGGAGGGTCTCCAGCACAAATACCACACCCATCTCTGGATGGAGCTGCACCTTAAACAGAGAGAAAAAAACAGAATCAGGCATCAGAAAGACAAAAAATACTGTATAATTTGTCAGCATTAAACAACAAGAAAAACAGAAGAAATACTAAGGTGATCGCTGGCCACTAGCCCTAAACTTCACTAAAAGTGAAGTTGAGGCCGCGGCCCACTGCGTTTACTAATAAAATGAATTAAAAGAGTAAAAAGCGTAAAAAACAAAACTGTACCAGTATGCTAGCCATATGAGAGGGAAAATAAGTGTGTCTTAAGTCTGGACTTGAAAGTCTCCACAGAATCTGACTGTTTTATTGGCGCAGGGAGATCATTCCACAGAACAGAACTTTTTAGTCATCAGACCTCAAAGAAAACAGCACAGTTTCGTGTTTCTTTATATTTTAAGAAACATATTTCTTCACTTGTCCCACATCAGGAACATTTCAACATTTGCTGTGCAGAGAACCTTGTAAATACAGATGCACTTCAAAAACTTCCAATGATGGAGCTGAACAGCAAAACCTGAAGAACAGAAGAAAGAAGAGAACATCACTGCTCTTCAAATTGTGAGGAAACTGTCTCCAAACAACAACAACAACAAAACTCCACCTAAAGCTTGAAGCTGTAGAGAAGACCTTCATCTGGTTAATTGTCCTGAGGGTCCAGCTCGCCTGTCGTGTCTGAAAACTCACACCTCCTGCTACTCTCCTAAATAAAAAAATAGGCTGTTTAAAGAGCAACTATTTTATTATATGAAAAAGCTGTTTCCTATTTTAATATTACATTAAATGAATGAATCATTAGACATGTCCATTAAGTCAAACTTCAGTCAAAAAAGGCATTTCCACAGTAGAAGAAGCCCCGCCTCTATTGTGCATCTTTTCAAAGCATTCACAATCACTAGAATTGTCAAATCCATATTTTAGTAACTACTCTATCCTGATTACAACATTAAAAGCAATCACATAGTCAACAAGGACATAATTAAATGTTGAAATGACTAAATTAAAAAATGATTTCATCATGAGGTTTATGTTATGTTTATAATAAATATATTTATTTACGGACGGGATCTTTTTTTCCTGGTTGAAATACAGATATGAATGAATGAACGAATGACTCTACCAGACATAAAAATGTACACGTTACTTACACAGGACATCTCTGGGGCAGTCTTTCCCTCACTGCAGGACATTTACCAAACCAGAGTCCTATGTAGGACACACAACCTCATCAGGGACAATACACACCCTCAACACTCACTCTTCACACTCCGAACATCAGGCAGACACTACAGCAGTCTGAAGTCCAGGACTGCTAGGCTGAGGAACAGCTTCTACCCACAGGCCATTAGGCTGTGTGACTGTTACTTCACTGTCATTCTTCTCCTTGTCATTATTACTGTCATCTTCTAAGTATTTGTCATAACAGCTATGTTCACTATTTATGCACCTTATGACTCCTGCACAACAGGAATGCTGCTTAAAACTACAAAATATTGCACAAAATTGCCAATACTTGATAAACTGCACCTCCGCACATCCTCTAAACTGTACATCCTTTAAATAGCGCATATAATACATTTTTCAGTCTAGTAATGTGCTGTTTTTTTAAATCATCTGATGTAAACTTTCTACATGCATATTTTCTAGGGAGAATGAAAAGAATAAGAATTTCATTGTGTGAAATAACTGCCTGTATTTACTGTGTCCATGACAATAAAAAAAACTCTTAATTACTTTTCATGCTATTTTAGTTGTCTAAAATAAATGGCCAAGGTTCCTTATAATGTTAATCAAGAAATCTCATCTGAAACAACAACAGATAAGTTATGTTTTTAATTAACAGATGAACGTCAAAGATTGCTAAAGAATTTTTTTCTTTTTTAATTAAAACTGTTTTAATTACAAGTTTTCTAATGTAAGAAATGTTTTTTTTAAACTCCAAAATGTACAGTAATCAGAAATTAATCTTGAGGGGAAAAAAACTAAAACATTTGTACGGATTTTCTTTAGCAAACTGCTGTGTATAAATTACCACTTCTGATGTTCTTCTGACACACATCTGTTGTCTTCCGTGTTTTGGCTTGATGCCTCATTTCTAATGGACACACAAAGCGAAGTCACAGCGCACAGCGGTGAAAGTTGGATTGGATTGAACTTTGACCGCGGTGAGTTTGATGTCAAGCAGTGGTGCACGCTCCCAGCAGAGCGTTGCACAAGTACGGTTTTTGCCGCGACACAGCATTTGCATGACACTTCTCATTGAAAATATTGGGTTTTACAGCAATGCGTGCCACATTTGCACGCTCTGTGTGAAAGGCCCTTTAGTCACTTGTTTCTTTTTTTTTTTTTTTCAAAACATTATTTCATTTAGTTGGTAAACGTGTACCAGATGACATCACTGCAGCTCCGACTGTGCATTGCTTCTGAAGACATGTCGGGTTAGAAGGCGTCCCGTTTTAAGGATTGTGTGAATGTTTGCAGGACTCCACTGTGATTCCCCATCTAATGTCACTACTGAGCCGCTCCCAGAGAACCCAGGAATACATCACGCAGATCTTCTCCCACTGTTGTAAGGTATTAGTAGGTACATGGTGGAACCTTCACACATGTGGTGAGACGCAGAGTCCTCACTGACAGAAGCTGTGTGACTGTTTGCAGACGCCGGAGCACCAGACGGTTCTCTTCAATCATGGGGCCATCCAGAATATTGCCCCTCTGCTCACCTCTTCCTCTTACAAGGTACTTGACTGTCTTCCCCTGTGTGTCGTAGTCTGTCTTTCTGTGTGTCCTTTCTTTCTTGGAGCCCAGCTTTAATGCTCAGATATCTGTCCTCCTCTGCTGCTGTTCCAGGTCCGGATGCAAGCTTTAAAGTGTTTCTCAGTCCTGGCCTATGAGAACTCTCAGGTCTCCTTGACACTGGTGAACGGTGAGGAAAGCTCTCGCCTTAAACGTCTCCTCCTAAACGTCTTTCTAAGCCTGAGCCTGTTTGTGTTCCCAGTGCTGGTGGACAGCGAGCTGCTCTCTCAGGTATTTGTTATAATGATGCAAAGGGATCAGCCTGTTGAAATGCAGCTAACAGCAGCTAAATGGTGAGTAAAACCCAACCACCACCATTCATGCTGTTGTGACGTTCACAGTTCTGCACTATGACCAGAGAAATGCGCCACATGGCGTGAATGTCATAGCCTGACCGTTCCTCACAGTACAAATCGACTTAGTCTCCTCAAGGCCGGATTTCCACACACTACATTTGCATTCTGTCTGCAGTCCGTTATGCCTGTGAATCTGCTTATAAATTTGGCCTTTATTGTTGTTTTTTGTTTTTTTTTTAGTTCTGTGAAGTTTTTGCTTGTGCATACACACACACACACATACACTCCCTGATGCATTCACTGTCACTTGTAAATTCTTTCTCTCACACACTGCAACAAGCATGTGTGTAGGGCGGAGCAAAGACATAACTGACCGTGACTCGGTGCAGAGGTAGCGTGTGGAAATCCGGCCTGAGTAGCTGTGACATACGTCTTTCCAAGGATCCTCCAAAGAAATATTATTACTGAAGTTACAGAACTAATCTAGTTGTGTTTTAACGTCGGGCAGTTTTTAAAAGCCCGCTGTTGTCTTTTAACCACACTTTGAAGCAGACCTCGTAAACTGACTGTCCCTCTGTGGCCTCCTGTCCTTTTGTCCCAGTCTGACATATATGTGTCGAGCAGGCGCCATCAGAACGGACGACAGCTGCATTGTCCTAAAAGTCAGTTTTGTTTGGTCTTTATGGACCTCTGCATCATTTTCATTCTACTTGCCTGTTTGGTCCGTGCTGTCTTTGCAGCACTGTGTTGACCATCACGTCCTTTTCGTGTCTAGGCCCTGCCGTGTCTGGTGCGGATGTGCAGTAAAGAGCACCTGCTGGAGGAGCGGGTGGAAGGTGCAGAGACTCTGGCCTATCTGATGGAGCCAGATGTTGAGCTCCAGAGGATTGCCAGCACCACCGACCACCTTGTGGCCATGCTGGCCGACTACTTCAAGTACCCCAGCTCTGTGTCTGCAATCACTGACATCAAGAGGGTGAGTCCGCCGGCCCGGTCTGCTGCCCTTTATGTCTGACATTCAGGTCCCTGCGGCTGCCTGTCCACTGCAGTTGGACACTGGAGCTTCCAGTCATCACTGACCCAGAAATTCAGCTGGTACTTATTCCATGGGTTCTGTGTTATCAAAGGAGCTCCTCGTGATTAGTTTTTACATTTGAGAGTGTAAGGTGTGTGTGTGTGGAGTTGTTTTTTTTGGTCTGATTTTATCTAAACCATCTCACGATTTGCAAAGAATCAAACATTCTGGAGGAAACATTTTAATAAATTACAAATGTGCTTGTGTGTACAGACTGTGCACTGACTGTCCTTTTTAATTGCCATATGGATGCACATTCCTGAACCATCCAGCAGGTGTTACTGATCACCACGTGGCAGCACACACACACGATATCTTCCTTTTTATGCGGATTCTGGAACAAAGACTTGAAATGTTTCACGTTAGCCGTTATTGATGAAGTGTTTTGGTACCATCCACAGCCGCGTTCTGTCTGGTCTGTAATTCTGGTTTTACTTTGATGTGGTTTTTTGTGTATTGTGGGCAGTATTCGCCCAGGTAGCAAGTATCCTGCTTCTTGCTGTATTTGTTAGCTGGCCAGAGCAGAGTGACGTGCACACGGGATGTGCAGTGTGAGTGTCATAAACAGCTGTTTGTCATTTATTCAGCATCCAGCATGTACAGACACGTCTATGGGATATAACAGGAAAAGCAAAGCTCTATCTGGTGCATCAAGGTTCACCATGTACAGAAGGGTTTGTCCTCATTCTGTGTCCTTTTATTCTGGTGGCTGGAGCATTTATTGTTGACACAAGCTGGTTTGCACTCGTCCATGTTTTTCTGTCTAAGCCGCCACCAGCGCAGGCAGATGGAGTGGGAAGGTGCTTGGTGTGATTTTTGTCAGCGCGCTCACAGATCTTATTTTTCTTTATGTTTCCACATTTCTTCCTCTTTGTGATTCTTCATTTCTGTGTTATTTAGCTGATGTGTTGCTGGGGTTTGGAGCAGTGAATGTTCTGTGGTTGTCAGTGTGTCTGCACTCAGCCCCTCATCTCTGTGAAATAAAAGTCTCCCGTGGAGTCGTACTGTTGTGACTGAAAGGGACACAAACATTATTCTTTTCTGCCCCCTGTTGTCTTTTACTTGAACACAGACTGTTCACAGTGGAACACAGCTGATCCACAAAACCCTTTAACCATTAACCTGGAGCCATGATTTAATTAATCTGAGTTTCCCAAAAGGACTGCAACTAACAACTATTTATATTATTGGTTAATTGGTTTGATTGATCTTAAGAAGCTGAAATCTGAGAATTTGTTTGTTTAAAAAAACTAAATTCAGTAATTATCAAAATCATTGTCAGTGAATTTAATAGTCTGTTAATAATTGATTAATCATAGCAGCTCTATTTTCTGAATATAGTCATTTATGGCAGATGTTTGACAGTAACTCTTCGTAGGCAATTTAGACCCAGTCAGTTCCACTTTAGGCGACTAAACGATACTTATAATCCAGCCTCAGTGGACCATGACATACACTGCTGTATGGTGGCCATCCAGGGTGGCAGCTGGATCAAGGTAGCAGTCAGTGAAGAATGACACACGGGTCAACATGTAAAAATGCTCCAGTCATATTGAAACATATACAGTGTTATTTGTCTGATCATAGAACAGGTATAGTTTGCACTATGACTGAGTGTAATAGTAGGATTAATAAGTGGAATAGTTTAGACGGTGGTGAATGCTTACAAGGTCAACATCCATTGGAGTCTGTCACATATATTACATGATAACTAAGCATGTGCAAGCTATTCCTTTTCAAAACCCTGTTAACTCAAACAATAATTTGCATCACCACAGCTGCCACACTGGGATGGCCACCATACATTGTTGTGTAAACAACTTTATACACAGACTGGGTTCTAAGAGTGGTTTAGTCCCCTTACGTGGTATCGAAGACCTGTTTGGCCCCTGAACTAGTGAGCATATTGCTGTTTCCAAAAAACAAAACCACTGACTTTGTGTCCACCTTGTGTTGTGTAGCTGGACCATGACCTGAAACACGCCCATGAACTGAGACAAGCTGCTTTCAAACTTTACGCCTCGCTCGGCTCCAATGATGAGGACATTCGGAAAAAGGTGATCTCTTCTCGAGTGGACGTGTCAGTCCGTGTTGCTGTGAACATGAGTGTTTATTTTCTAACCTCCTGACTCCTTCCAGATCACAGAGACGGAGAACATGATGGACAGGATAGTCAGTGGCCTATCGGAATCCAGCATTAAAGTCCGCCTAGCAGCTGTCAGGTATGGTAAGAATCCAGTCTCCTCTGCTTCTCCGTGTTCTTTCCTCCACGATGGAGTAACTCAGAGAAAAGACCTGAGAAGAAGGTTTTGACATCACTGCTCAGTGTTTCTGTGTCATGTGGTTTTAGTCCTTCCAGGGTCTTTAGAGACCAAAGTCTGCATCAGTGTTACTGTGTCATCTCAGACCACAAAGTCTCAATCAAGTGGCCAGTGGAACAGCCTGAAGAATCTGTGACTGAACATCTCGTGTTTGTTTGTTTGTTCATGTGATCCTTGGTCCAGGTGTCTTCACAGTCTTTCACGGTCAGTGCAGCAGCTGAGGACCAGTTTTCATGACCATGCCGTTTGGAAACCCCTCATGAAGGTTGGTGAGATGTGAAGGAAGCAAATGTCATGATGGACACTTGAGGCCACAAGTTTACATACACCTTGACAAAAACCTTTCAAACCCAGTTTGACCCAAATTAGAAGGTTTACTTTACTTGAGGTAGAGTGTGGCAGGGTTAGGGTTAAAGGCCTTGTCATACCTTGACGATTTAGCCTGCATATGCCAACTGTATTAAAAATGCAGGCATCATCTAGTAAATTAATGCCGCTGTCACACCTTGACAACTTAACTAGTGTATACTGACAGCCCCGTTTCCACCAAATGGTTCGGGTCTGTGCTGCACGGTATTATATGTGTCGGAACAGTTCAGTCTGGCTTGGTTTGCGTTTCCGCCACAGGCAGAACCCTTTTGATTGAAAGGTGGAACACTTAAATATTGACAAGCACGACATCAACCATGCGCACAGTGTCGTGCGGCTTCTCCACTCCACACAGAGGCAAAACAGTAATTTTAACATTAATTCCTTTGTTTTGTTTTTTCTTTTTTTGTGGATCATGGGATAATTTCATCGCGTGCAGAGAGAATCGACTGACGCCTGTAGTAACTGAGACATTAATGAATGAGGTGCTGTGACTCTTTCAACTTGTAGCGCAAAGAGCGAGACCTGGTGGGGGAAAGGAGGCTCTGCTCACAGCAGAGATTCGAACCAGCACCCACAGACACCCAACCAACAGATTACACCTGCAACAGACTGTGCTAGTCCCGGATCAGCCCAACCACACCAGGTACTGCAACTCAGCAACCTGATGGACGTCCTCTGGTGCAGAAACCATGATCTGACAGAGCAAATGTAGTGCAAAGTGCCAGTGTCACAGAGGGACTTTTCTTCAGCCAGGACAAGGAATTAAAGTATTTTCAGCCATCGTTTTTGAAAATCAGGAGGCTTTATGTGCATACGTTTTTGTCAGGCTGTGATGATGAATCCAACTATAACGACATAACAGGTCAGATTAAGACTTTATATTTCCTCCATGTGTGATGGTTTAATATTTGAAACAGTCTGTTCACATGAGGACACAGCATTCAATCAATCTTATTTCGACTTATGAGCAACTTACAAGAAACTTGTAAAACTTACATGTGCAGAATGTATGAGTCATACACTGGCATGTGTTGAAAATTTTAAGCACGGCCAAAATTTTTCGAGGTGCTGGGCGTATTACGACATATATCAGTGTGCTTCAACATGCTCTTAACTTACACAAAACTTACTCAGAACCTATTAGACGTACGTCAGCATTTTTAATATGGTCAGCGTACGCTGGCTAAATCGTCAAGGTGTGACAGGGCCTTAATGTGGAGTTGTGTCAGGAAGGGCATCCGGTGTAAAACTTGTGCAAATTCAACATGCAGATCTTCCTCAGATCTGCTGTGGTGACCCCGAGTGGGGGGGAACAAGGGAGCAGCCAAAGGGTCGTACTTTACTTTATTTCAAGTAGAGTTTTTGTTTGGAGAAATGATGAAGATAAATAAATTTGCTGTTTAATCAAATGATGTTAGATCACCTTTTTACAAGCTTCTCAGAGTATAATGCTGGAATTCTTCCAGGCACAGATGGTGTAAATCAGTTTGTGTTATGAGCCTCCTTACTTGGATATGATTTTTTTTTTTTTTTTTTTTCTGTCAACACATTTTTTCTGGTATTCTTGTCTGAGCTTTTGGAGGGTCACTCGTGTTTTTGTCTGTCACATAGTCTGCAGGATATCTCAAAGGGACATGAATGGATTTTGGTGACATTTGTTGGAGTGTTAGATCTTAGCCAAGGACAACCTGACAGCATTTGGGTACAGATTCAGATCCAGGATTTTATTTTTAATCTTGAGCCCTTTGAGCCAGCCTTTGATCTTTGACCCTCAATCCTTTTGTCCTGATCAATGAACAGATCCTGTCTGTGGTTGTTGCCCCAGTAAGTAAGTAAATTCAATTTTTAAAGTGCATTTAAACACAGCTTCACTGACCAAAGTGCTGTACAAAAAGTAGATAAATGGTAAAACAACTAAAAACATTAAATAGATCATAAACATAATAATGCTGAGGAAAGCCAAAGTAGAGAGTTGCAGTAATCCGTGATGTAATAAAGGCATGAATTACTTTCTCCTGTTCTGTTTTTGAGAAGGATTTCAAACGAGAGATCATTCTTAGCTGATAAAAGCTGTTCTTAAAGTAGACCTGCATTGAAATAAATGTGGTCAGATCTCAGAAAGAAATAGCTGATATGTATTTATAAGACCCTTATGAATGCAGTAAAGTAAATCTGCAAGCCCAAATTTGGAATTCAGCAGAGAAATCTTCATTTAAAAATGACAGATTTGCAGCTAAAATTTGGCCCTCAGCGAAAACTGTTTGTACATCCGGGACATTGCAGTGGTGTCCAGCAGAAGACGGAGCACTCCCACCCTCAGTCGGATCCCACGTTGAAATTGATTTTATCTGTTAGTAATGTTACTGTTATACACGTCCTGGTTTCAGCATCCAAAAGTAAGCTGCAATGAATGTGAGATACAGCTCTGCATGCTCAGATCAGCGGCGACATCGACAGCGGGCGACGTTCTTCCCCGACGCCTCGCTCTCTGCCTCCGCTGCGCTTACTGAGTCTGCGTGCTCAGTAAATGCTGAAGCGGGCCACTCACCGCCCCCGTGTCTGCTGTGCAGCCGACACCACCTCCCTGTCTACTGAATGGAGGTGCAGCCAACTTGGCAAAAGTCCAGAGACTACACTCGCTGTTTTGATGCGGAGCGGCCGGTGACACCTGTAGCTGCAAGGACAGACTTTCCGCAGCGCTGCACGCCTCGGTAATCGGAGCCGCAGAGCTCCGTGGCTGCTGAGAGAGGTTTATATCTTTTTAATGACTTGGATTCTTTGCGGGTCCCGCCTCCGTACCCCGCGACAGTAACACCGGAGGCGAAAGACAGTAGATTTTCAATGCGACACCACTCAATCAAACGGCGTATGAAAAAGTCCCCCAAAATAATTTTCAAGCACAAATAAAAGAAATGTGTACTCACCAAACGTGCCGCAAGACAATATGAAGTTTTTAAAAAGTAGATCCTTCCGTATAAGACAAGAAAAAGCTGCAGATGCAAACTGACGTAAATCCACAAATTACGGTTGGCGCGCGCAGTGCATGCTGGGAGAGGGTCTTTTCCCTGACGTCTCGGCAGCGTCCCGGATGTGATGACAGTTTTGCGGAGGGCTAAATTTTAGCTGTAAATTTGTCATTTTTAAATGAAGATTTCTCCGTTGAATGACAGATCTGGGCTTGCAGATTTACTTTACTACATTCAGAAGGATCTTATGTGTAAATATCAGTCATTTTTTGGTCCAAAGATCTGACTGCATTTATTTCAATGCAGGTCTACTTTAACAACTTGTATGTCTGTCAGAACAAAGCTCCAAGTCAAGAATGACACCCAAGTTGCTTGTATAAGGTTTGACATATGAAGTGAGTTAAGCTAATTTATAAGTAACGGTGCTTCTGGATTTGAGAAGACCAGATATGATAACTTCTGTTTTATCACTGTTTAACTGGAGGAAGTTACTTGCCATTCAGCCTTTAATGTCCTCAAGACAGCGAGAATAGACTGTATGGAGTCCCTAGATTTTAGTGGGAGGTACAACTGTGATTGGCAGTGATTATCTGCATAAAAATGAAAACAGATCTTATTATTTCTGATGATGTCTCCTAAAGGGAGCATGTACAGGCAGAAGAGGACTCTACCCAAGATAGACCCCTGAGGGACCTCGTAGGAGATGGGAGCAAAAGATGAGGAAAACTGACCAATGGACACGTAAAATGTCCTATGCTGCAGATAAGAGCAGAACGAAAGTAGAATGTTGAGAAGAGCTGGCGAAGGCTAAGTCCACGTTTCACCTGGCTGCAGCAGATAAATGGTTACTTTCTAGGGTTGGTTGTCTCTCTGGGTGGTTGCTGTCCATAGATTTTGTATACACAGGACAAACCCTGTGTGACGTCACCCATAAGTTTACGGACGAGACCTGGGACAGCCATTTAGAAGCCAGTGAATTGCTCCACTGGGCGTTGCCATGCTGGCAGTCCTTACTACACCTACGTCCCAGCTAATCTCTAAACGGGTAAAGAGCGTGGAACGTGTGCGAGCCTGTGTGCCACCTGGGCAGGTTGAATGAAGCCTGAACATACCCTATCTCAGAGTTAAACTTTGGTTTGGGTGTTTTGTTCAGAGATATTTTTGAATGAATGGGTAGTTATTATTATTATTATTATTAAACTGCTTGGGTGTGATTATTAAAAATTCTGACCTGCTTATTTCATCAAGTAATCATGTTTTAACTAGATCTGACGTCATCAAGCTACCAGTTTCTAAGAATCCTAACTCCATTAGCATACAGAAATAAATCACATGAATATTCACTTGATACTGGAGTACAGATTTCTTTGATGGTTCATTTTGGACACTTAACCGCACAACAAGTCATATTACTACAGATATTTGTAAAAAAAAAAAAAAAAAAATGTTCATAAAAGACATGCAGTTGTCCACAAGAGCTAGCAGCCACAGCTAGCGGTCTGTGAGCAGCTGGAGGTCTAAGTTGGAGCTCGGCTCAGTGGCACATGCGAGCTGTCACTCAAAGCAGCCACTCTCCTAATGATACAGAACTTTATGGCTTAACATTGGACATTTTAACATGGGGTTCTGTGGGAACCTGCTCACAGCCAGCCTCAACTGGCCAGTCAAGGAACTGCAACTTTTACTTCTTCCAGGTGGGCTTCATTACAGAAGGCCGGAGGTTGGGCCTTGTTGCCATCCAGGGCTCAAGACGGTTCTGTAGTGTGATGGATGTGGTGATGCGTGGCACCACTGCATTCTCTCAGGCCTGATCTGACTGTGTGGCCTGTGCCAAATCAATATGTGTGTCCACAGAGAAGCACAACAAGAGGAAACATGTTTTTGGTTGAGGAGTACTTTGTACTGTGGAAAGCCTTCAAAACATAAACTTCCAGTGATTATTGTAGTCTTTAAAGTGCCCGGCCGCTGCAGTGAGTTTGTGTGGAGCCTGGTACTGGTTCATTGATCCTTGTTTACTGGTTCTTGTGTAATGGCTGAGAGCCATCGGGGCTTTGTAAGGTAAATGAATGCAGACTAATACTTTGTGTTGCTGGTGCATGAAGCTGTTGCAGAATGCCCCGGATGAAGTTCTGGTCATGGCCTCTTCTACACTATGCAACCTGTTACTGGAGTTCTCACCGAGCAAAGAGGTACACACACACGGTCACAACACACGAATGTGTCCGTTTGTCTGTTCATCCACCCTCAGGGACATGAGTAGCATGTACAGGATGTGATGTCATACAGGAGTGGTGTTGTTGTGTGTGCATCAGTTGGTATAACGGGTATAACCATGGGCACCAGTGGGGCTGGAGTGTGTGTGTTTGCATTTTAAGGAAGCCGTAGAGATTTCTCTGTGCAGGATGTGATGTCGTACACGGACACATTGGTTAGCTTCTGTGTTTCTGCAGCCCATTCTGGAGTCTGGCGTGATTGAGCTCCTGTGCAGTCTGACGCAGAGTGAGAGTCCGGCTCTGAGAGTCAACGGGATCTGGGCCCTGATGGTCAGTGCACGCTGCACCGTCACTCGCTTTGTAGCTTCCTGTCTTCATTAAAACATCTGTTCTTCTGTTTTTTTTTCTTTTGTTTGTTTCTGTTCATCAGCTGTGTTCCTTAAAATGGGAATCTCCCAGTTTTAATTGCTTCCAGCTATCAGACAACTTTTCCAAAAGGACACATTAATTTGTTTTCAGCTTTATTTGTTAGCAGTAAGGCCCCAGAGTGCTTTACTCACTTTACTTTGATGGACAAATAAACGTCCATTGCACATATATTATTTTAATGCATCTTATAATATTGAACATATTGGATAACATTTCCACAGTGTTGGAAACGCTACAATAAAAACACGACTCTGTTTCATTTATTCATTATTTAATCGGTTCTTTAATTTCAATTTTTTTTTTCCATTGTTGTAGTGTACTTTTAATATTGGATTTTATTTTGTTTTGTGCTCGACTCCTGAGAAAGTCTGATGTAAATTATTATTAATGAACATGTGATATTTTAATTTATTTATTTTGTATATAAGTCACAGGATCTCTCAAACTCAGGGAAAAAAACATGTGACCCCCCCCATTAACAAAACAGCATTACCCTCTATTGCAAAGTGCTACAACAAAAAAACATTATATGCAAAGTGAAAATTATGACATCACTCAGAAGCACTGGCAATTTGTTTAGTATTTTCTTCTTTGATGCCTAGTTTTGTCCATAGGTATTTGGACAGTGACACCATTTGTGATTTTACTTCTGTACACCACCACAGCGAAGTTGAAACAGTCAAAACATTCTTGTGTCGATGAGTTTAACAAATAGAATTTCAGCCGCTTGCAGCGCTGTGCTCCAAGTCTGGGAGCGTGAGCTGCAACCACTATGGAAGTGCCCCAGGACCTGGATGGCCACCACCCAGGCAGACAACCGGTCCACCTCTCTGCAGTATACCATCCACCTGCCACAGGCAGGTAAAATGTGGGCGTGTCCTTGACCTTCAGCTGCTGGGGTCCTCAGCACTGAGATATCTGTGTGCTGGATCATGTCCACAGAAACACATCACGTCTCAAATAATCATAGCACAGATGCCTGTAACTCCCACGGAGTTCTCTGGGTATCTTGGTGATTTCCCTCATCTATTGAGATATCCCATAATCCTTTGTGCACCAGAGAGTTGCTGCGGTCTAAATACCACAGAGAATTCACATGACAACAATAATAATTATACAACCAAAATGTACATTTTTATGCTTTTCATCACATTAATAAGAGACTGCAGCAATTCTCTGGCATGCACAGGATTATGGAATATCTCAATAGGGTGAATACTGCCTACTGGCCAGTAGATGGCAGTAGAGGCCCTGAAAATCTGCTAAAACAAATATTCCAAATAATCTGTGTCTTCTACGCTTAATCTGTATGGAATTTAATAAACGCAAACCGAATTTCAGACATATATGTTACTCTGGAACAAAGAGGACAAACAGTGTTGTAAAGGACAATAAGCAGGACTTTAAAGAGCAAACTTCACTTTCCTCCAAAATGACATGAACAGGAAGCAATCACAGCTCACAAAGCCTGAGTTTCTGGCATGTTTACAAAAAACAAACACAATAACAACATCTGTATACCCTGAGAATATATTCACGTGCGTTTTAGGCACAATATACAAAGGGTTTAATGCTGTTGTCCGTGTGCAGCAGTTAAAGTGCAGCCTGATCAGAGCATCTCAGTGCATTTCTCCTGTCGCGAAACTTTACCCATAATGCACTGCAGCATGTGTGTCTGTCCAAACACTAAAACCTTCAAAATTAGTGGATTACTTTAAAACTAAAACATATAGCTGACATTTTCACTTTATAAAACACCAGACATGACATTCATTTAAATAACATGTCTGGAATAAGTTTGGTTAAAATTTGCCTGTTGATGACTTGCGTGATATGCCGGCAAGTCTGTATGTGGTAAAGAGAAATTGTCTTTATTATCCCTCCTCCTCCTCTTCCTTGGTCACCAGGTCTCTATTGCTAATCTGACACAGAATTGCTGGTTTGTTGTTGTGTCAGTAGCTGCTAGTGTACTGAAATCAATACTGAAAGTTATTGGTTTAGCTTTTATCTGTAACTTCCACAAAATTTTTGAGGGGTTTATCGGTTTAGCTTTATAAAAGATAACTTTTCACTTAGCAGATTAACTGTTAGTGAAGCTAACCTTTTGGTTAGCTGTGCTCACAACTGCCCCCTGCTGACTGTGTGTGTGTGTGTGTGTGTGTGTGTGTGTGTGTGTGTGTGTGTGTGTGTGTGTGTGTGTGTGTGTGTGTGTGTGTGTGTGTGTGTGTGTGTGTGTGTGTGTGTGTGTGTGTGTGTGTGTGTGTGTAGAATATGGCATTCCAGGCGGATCAGAAGGTAAAGGTGGAGATTGTTCGCTGTCTGGGTACGGAGCAGCTGTTCCGGCTGCTCTTGGACCCAGACACCAACGTGCTGATGAAGACACTTGGTTTGCTACGGAACCTACTGTCAACACGTCCGGTGAGACTCCATCTTCATTCTTCGTGCACACTCAAAAGAATGTTATTGCTGAAGGCTTTGCTGGTACATTCACAGTGGTGCTGACCCAGCTCAACACTGGAGAATCTCAATTTTGTTCATAATTTAATATTCATTACTGTATTTTCTGGACTTTAAGTTGCCCAGAGTATTTGTTGCATCTGTTCAAAAATGTAATGTGTCATGAAGAGTTAAAAACATACAAGTCGAACTGGTTGATTTAAATAACATTTGTTTTTGAAATGTGGTGGTACTGCTGAAAAACCACATTAATGAGCAGAACCTAATGAAGCTAATTAATATTATTGTACTAGGCACAGAAGTGTGAGTGAACTGCTTCTTGTGTCGAATGAACTGACAAGCTTAGCCTAGTTGTCCTGCTGATTGTCTCACACAGTCCAAACAAGTGTAGTTTGGAGTAGTAAGAAAGTTATATATGTAAATTACAAAGTTATAACTAAAGAATCTGGTCTTTCAGTTTGAGAGCCTGATTTATTAAATTCACTCATTCTCTAAGATACGGTGTCTCTGTCATTCAGAGCTTCTTGTTTTATGGGTGTTTTCATCCAGCTTTATGGTGCATTATCGCCACCTTCTGCTTTTGGGTGTGAATCACAGTACCTCTATCAGATCAGTACATGAGTAGCAAGTCATGCAGGCAGCAAGGGGCAAAAGAGTGCAGGTTTTTCTTACCAGTCACCTGATGTTTGTCATGAATCTGACAGCAGATGCTTATTTTGTTTATCCTGATTTCTGAGCTACAGCGTTCACACTGACTGTCTACATCCTCTCTCTCCTGACTGTGGTGTTTTTCAGCATATCGACCAGATCATGAGCTCTCACGGGAAGCAGATCATGCAGGCCGTGACCCTCATCCTGGAGGCGGAGCATAACATAGAGGTCAAAGAACAGGTGAAGGCATTTTTTTGTTGTGTTGATTAGTGTCTGAAGTCAACATCCTGCTGACTGCATCAAAGTGGCTTTACTCACAACAGATCCATAAACTGGGCATGTCCCATAACAGTGTATTTGTAGGTATTGGGCTTGACATCATCAAAACTAAATGGGCAGCTAGTAATTATTCAACTTTTCTGTGTGTCAGACACTGTGTATCTTAGCTAACATCGCTGATGGTAACACCGCCAAGGAACTGATCATGACCAATGACGACATGCTGCAGAAAATCAAGTACTACATGGTACAGTGTCTCTTGCTCCACGACCTTCTCACAAAGCCTCTGTATTTAAAACAACAATGATGTGTTTTTACTCTGAAATCTGTGCTGATGTCATTTCTGTGTCGCTCAGGGTCATACAAATGTGAAGCTCCAGCTCGCTGCCACCTTCTGTGTCTCCAACCTCATCTGGAATGAGGAAGATGGTAAGTGATGGTCCGCATCAGTGGGCTAGGCATCTGAGAAATGTTCACATCACAGGACCTACGATGTCAAGTTGAGTAAATTAACACTGCACACTGGAACGTTTGCAGATGAGACTGCACATCAAGTGAACTGCAGGATCCAGCAAATGGTCGCCGCTTGTCTGTAGTTTTATTTTATACATATGTATATATACACAGTGAAGCAGGGGTGGTGGCCAAGTGGTTAATGCGCTTGGTTTCAGTTCAGAAGGTTCCGGGTTCAAATCCCACCCCTGCCACATTTCTCCATGTAATGTGGAGTTGCGTCAGGAAGGGCATCCGGCGTAAAACTTGTGCCAATTCAACATGCAGATCCACTTTGGATTTGCTGTGGCGACCCCAAGTGCAAACAAGGGAGTAGCCGAAAGGACTTACTTTTATGTATACACAGTGAGGCAAATAAGTATTTGATCCACTGTCGATTTTGCAAGTTCACCCAAAAACCTTGATGCATTTATTCATTAAAAAAAATCCTTGCTGCCCAATTGTACAGGCAAGCTGTGCAGCAAAGTAAGGTTACAAATGAAACCACGCAAATTGCTTAAAACTTGTGCCGTCAAGTTTAGTAGCCAGTAGAGCCAGAAACAGGTCCAAACACATCATCAAAACAGCACGTCTATGAATTACAGAACATGGTGCATTACTGCCACCTTCTGGACAGGAGTGGAGTGGCAGTGAGGACTCCCTCTAACGTCCCCGATGCCAGATGAAGACCAAAAGTCTGAAACTGTAAAAACACGATCTTCAAGGGGAAAAAAGATCTGAACCGAAACACTTAGTTTTGATTCATAAGACTGCCAGAATTTAATCAGAAACATATTTAAAATGAAAGTAACTTGCATAGGTTGTTAAGGCCACATGCCTTGTGCCATCAATACATTAAACTGAAAAATGTCCCACTGCGCCCCCTACTGTACCTCACCAGGGTTTCCTCTGCTGCAGACTCTGGCTCAGTTTCCTTCCTGATCACTGCTTTGCAAACACTTTTTAACACGTTGTATATTTTCATGAGCAAAAGAGGGTTTTGTTTTTTTTTTGGTGGGGTTGGGGGGGGTTGTCCCCACAGACTGTTTTCATTGAGGTGTCAGGAACAGGAAGGAGGACATGGGAGAACATCTCACATTTTAAAGTTAGTTTGAGGGAACAGTTAACCTGCACAGAAAATGACAGTTCTCACCTTTTTAATTGATTGTGTATAAAGTTTAATGTCCGTGTAAACGGTTCCTGTTGTCGGCGCTCTTCCTCTTTTACAGGTCAGATGTGCTCAATGTTATTTTGTGCTGCTTTAGTTCTGCTTTCTTCCTTCTTCAGGTTCTCAGGAGCGCCAGGACAAGCTGAGGGAGATGGGCTTTGTGGACGTTTTGCACAAACTCAGCCAAGCCTCCGACCCCAACCTCAGTGACAGGTGAGCCTTAATGAGCGCCACACCCACACACAGGTGACATCACCACCCAGCCGCAGTGACCAAAGGGTTTGCTGTTTTTAAAATGGACGCGCCGAGTTCAGCCCAAAAACTGCAGCTTCTGTTTGTTACCTCGCTGGTGGAGTCGGGTCTCAGGCAGACGGCTGCAGTCCCACCCTGTTTGATGTCTTCACCCTGAAATATACACAAAGAGTGATGAAAGAGTCACAACAGCCTCGTCACGCAGTGACGACGCTGTATCATGCAAGGCCAAGTCTGACTTACAGCATTCCAAGGCTAAGACCGGGAAAACCCGGACACCTTCAACTCCAGTCTCCTTTGTGTTACATTTGAGTGTGACAGACACTTGTCTCTGTGGTGGAGCAGCAGATAGTGTACTTAGTGGAACTGTGGTACCTTTGGACAGAACTGTGCTGAAAACATGCAAAGCTGCAAAAGCAAAATGACAGTTTTATGGAGAACAAAGGTCCAGGTCTTTGGGATCCTGGTGCTTCCTGTCTTACTCAGGGGTTGTGAGAAGATGACGACTGGATGTCTTTGGTGCCAGCTCTCTGTAGAGGATTGCTGGGTCCCACTGGAATGACTGTCAAATGAACAGCTGCTGATCAGGACTCAGTTGAGGATCAGTGGCACTGTGAGGATCATCAGCAACATCTTGGCCGCATGTGTGTGTTCTCTCTGATCTAGCACACAGGTGCCTTAGTGCTAAAGACCCCACTGACTGGAGAAGGTCAAGGATCTGGTTGCAGCAGACAGATGGGGATTGACCTGTTGTCTGCCTGTGTGGTTACCACCCAGGACCCAGAGCTGTTCTGTAGTCTTATGGGTGCATTGACATGAGACACCTACACACAGCATCCACCCATCTGTCCATCCATCCATCCATGTGTCTCAGTCTTGTAAGTGCAACTACCCAAAGCCATTTGTTTTCTTTGAAACTCTGCACCGTATGAAGATGAGCCTGAAGGAAAATACTCCCGACATCTAAAGGGGAGATAATTGAACTTTTGACTCATCTGTAGTTTAGCTGTGTGTGTCCTGCACGTCCTGCTTCAGTGCTGAAGGACAGTAACCGGTCCAAAACACACAGGTGTGCAGTCCTGTCATCTTTTTAATGAATGTGTGAATCTATTCATCAATCTCACACACACACATACACACACAGTACAAAACAAAAACTCCAGTGTGGATGTTACATTTCTGCTGCTTTTGTCTTGACTGCACAAAGAGACTTCAGAAGTAGTTCTGTAACCCAACATTAAATTCAGTCACTTTCTTCTCTTAATGGATTTGATTACAAGTTCCTGTGGCGCGGTGGTGCAGTGACCAGTCGTTCTGTGATGTGGTGGTGCAGTGACCAGTCGTTCCTGTGGCGCGGTGGTGCAGTGACAGGTCGTTCCTGTGGCGCGGTGGTGCAGTGACAGGTCGTTCTTGTGGCACGGTGGTGCAGTGACCGGTCGTTCTGTGATGCGGTGGTGCGGTGACCGGTCGTTCTGTGGCGCGGTGCTGCGGTGACCAGTCGTTCTGTGGCGCGGTGCTGCGGTGACCAGTCGTTCTGTGACGCGGTGCTGCGTGACAAGTCGTTCCTGTGGCGCGGTGGTGCGGTGACAAGTCGTTCCTGTGGCGCGGTGGCGCGGTGACAAGTCGTTCCTGTGGCGCGGTGACAAGTCGTTCCTGTGGCGCGGTGACAAGTCGTTCCTGTGGCGCGGTGACCAGTCGTTCCTGTGGCGCGGTGACCAGTCGTTCCTGTGGCGCGGTGACAAGTCGTTCCTGTGGCGCGGTGACAAGTCGTTCCTGTGGCGCGGTGACAAGTCGTTCCTGTGGCGCGGTGGTGCGGTGACCAGTCGTTCCTGTGGTCCGGTGACAAGTCGTTCCTGTGGCGCGGTGGTGCGGTGACCAGTCGTTCCTGTGGTGCGGTGACAAGTCGTTCCTGTGGTGCGGTGACAAGTCGTTCCTGTGGCTTGGTGGTGCGGTGACCAGTCGTTCCTGTGGTGCGGTGACCAGTCGTTCCTGTGGTGCGGTGACCAGTCGTTCCTGTGGCGCGGTGGTGCGGTGACCAGTCGTTCCTGTGGCGCGGTGGTGCGGTGACCATTCGTTCCTGTGGTGCGGTGACAAGTCGTTCCTGTGGCTTGGTGGTGCGGTGACCAGTCGTTCCTGTGGTGCGGTGACCAGTCGTTCCTGTGGCGCGGTGGTGCGGTGACCAGTCGTTCCTGTGGCGAGGTGGTGCGGTGACCAGTCGTTCCTGTGGCGCGGTGGTGCGGTGACAAGTGGTTCTGGTGATGTAATGTGACTGACTGCAGTGTAAAAGTGCTTATTGTTGGGAAATGTTTGTTCTGTTATGGAGAAAGCTCTTTTGTCTTTAGATGAAGTACAGCGCCCCCCACTGGCTAGTGGAGTTCCTTGGTCCCACATGGGGGCTCACTGTTAACTCTTAAGTCCTATGGTTTATTTATTTACTTTTTATTTGGAGGACTGAGAACACTCAGAACACGCATTTGTTTTGACTCTGTTAAAAATAAATGCTGACTTTTTTTTCCCCTCGTGTCTCAGGGCAAAGACCGCGATGCAGCAGTACCTTGCATGACCACAGAGGGGAGCCATCCTCCTTTCTCAACCTACCTAACGGTTGTCATGAGGACGCCTGTGGTTGGACGTTTCATGTTGATTTACCTCCAGGCTCCTTCTGTTGCACAGACACGCCTCGCCCCCTGTACCCCACCCAGAACCACCAGAACCGCCCTCGATCTCCAGACTCTGGAACTGTGGATGTTGGAGAATCAGTCATTTGGTGGGCAGGGCAATCATGTTTTTGCGGGGTGGGTGAAAACAAATGTGATTGAGTACAGCAGCTTGACCAGTGCCACCTTGTGGCAGGGAGGCCTTGGTGCATCTGAACTCTTGTCAGCAGAGACCTGATCCGGTTTGGCACCGAAGCGGACGTGCGGGAGAACAATCTTCCCCCTTTAATTTTAAGGACGTTAAAGACACTTTAAGGCTTCACACGGACACATTTGGAAAAACACAGAACTCTGGGTGTGCTTTTTGTGGAAACATACCTCGTACATATATAAATATAAATATATATATATAAATATACACATGAATATATTTTTGAAATGTTTATTTCCTTGGATCCTGCCTTTGGACAGATTTCCTTTGAACTTGGATTCTTGGCACAGTATGAATCTGCTGTGTGATTGAAAGTTTGACTCCATGAAATACTTTGTAATTTATGTTTGTTTGTTTGTTTGTTTTTTTGGGGGGGGACTTTGTGTGTGTACTTAACTCCTCCCCTTTTCAAAGTCATTGATTCATAGGAGCAGCAGCTGCAGCTTTTCTGAAATCTGTGATCCTGATGGGAAGAAATGTCCCGCTCACAGTGCTAACAGAGCTAAATGCTAACAGGCGTGTTGATGTCCTCACAGTTTAATATGTCCGCATTACGTCTGTGGGTGTGTCCAAAGTGAGGGGGGCATCAGCCCACAGTGTTGATGTTAGGACAGATGAAGTGTTGGGATAAAATCTGGTTTGGCGCTGAAGCCCGGTGGCACAAACTGCGTCCACAGCAGCAGAATAAACGGCTTCATCCCGCTGGAATCTCCTTCTTTTATTCCACTGCTACAGTTCAGGATCCACTTTATTAGGAACACCTGTTCAACTGCTTCACTACAGAACCGTCACAGGTGTGTAGTCCCGGTGGAGAGGATCTCCTGGAGTTCATATCGAGTGTCAAGAACTGTGTCTGTGTCCGGCTTCAGCGTGGACCCGGAGCACTGTTGTGGCTGTGTGGCGTCATCAGAATCTCTTCAGCACCTTGTTGAGTTGATGTCAGCAAGAATTAAAACTGTTCTGAAGGCAAAACGGAGTCTAACGTGGTACCAGCAAGGTGTGCCTAATGAAGTGGCCAATGAGGGCAGCTGTCAAGAACGTCACACGTTTAAGTGAAAATGAAAAGTGAAAATATCAGTACACATTCTAATTTAAAAAAAAAAAAAAACAGCGTCATGTGTCCCACCTGTCGAGGGACGACCCCACGCACCACGTCTGACGTGGTGTGAGCACAGAAGATTCAAACGGTGGAGAGTTGCAGCTCTAAAGGAAGTCTGTCGCCGTCTGCGTTTAATCGCATTTCAATCGACATTTGAGGATGAAGATCTGTTTGATAAATAAAATATTCTCCTTAATCTGGTCATTACTGTTCAGTGTTTTAACTAAATATTGGAACAATTTAAACAAAGGAATGTGATTGAAGATACTGAGAAATGCAATTAAAAGAAATAATGTCAGATTTTATATTTTAAAGCCGCATGCCTCCATATTTATCTAAAAATGTGAACGGACAGATTCCAAAAACCAGCATCTGCTCAAACCGTACCAACGCTTCTGTGTACTGTCCATGTGTGAACCTGTCCTACAGTTGAAGGCTCATCCAACAGTTGAAGGTCTGTCCAACAGGTGACTGTACGTAAAACAGATGAAGGCCCGTCCAAACAGGCGAAGGTCCGTCCGATGGGTGAAGGCCCGTCCACGGTGCTTTCGTTGCAGCACTCCGGGAAAACTACAAATTACCCGTTTCATTGTGTTTTGCTGAAAGTAAATGTGTTCTGCACTGATCTCTGATTTGATTCGATGGTTATTGATAAGCCATTAAATATCAACAGCTGGAAAGGAATCAGTACTCGAGTAGTTTTTAAGAGTAATTTACTTCAGGACTTTTACTTTGGATTTCAATGTAGCTGTAGTTTGTAACATTAACAATGTTAAAAACCTGTCAACCATTATAAAATATTTCTCATGCTTTAATATGTAGCTACATTTAGAAGCTTAAATTAGGTTTTTAACCTTAGACACAAACATGTTTAATAGAAAAAGTGAAATGGTGGCCATTTTGGATGCCATCTTGGACTCCACAAAACAAAAACGGTTTTGCAGACTTTGTGATTCTATACTTTTTTCTTTTTTGTTGACATATCCTCAAAATGTCAGCATGTTCCATTTCCTTATTTTTTTAAAGTGCTTATCTCTGAATAAATATTCATTATTTGTTGTTATTTAAACTTCTGGAAACAAAAATCTCTATCAATTTTCAGTTTCAGTGGCGCTTTATTGACATTGGAAACATATGTTTACATTGTCAAAGCAAGTGTTACATAGAGCAAAAAAAATCAAAATTAAGATGTACATACAGTTAACAATATTCTACAGTAAATAAATGTGTCAACAGGAGATGTGAGATTAAAATAATAGTAAAAAAAATTGTGCTTTCTGTGTAAAAATATATTATCCTATAAACTGTGTTATATGTAGATAAAGTGACGTAGGAGTTTAATCTCCTGTCTTGGGTTTATGGTGGTTTGTGTCCATTGTTCCTTCTTTTCGTCTTAACAAACCTTGCTGCTGTGTTTGTTGTCCTTTTGTCTGTTTGGCTGTTTGTGATCTGTGTCTCTGTTCGTGTCTCTTTGGTGCAGCGGGCAGGTGGTCATGAAGTGCAGTTCGGCCTCCACCTGGTGTGAGCAGTGGGTCTGTCACAGTCTGTCTTCTCTGGGGAGCCAGGTCTGTCTGTGGTGGTCTTTCTCCACGGCCAGGCTGTGCTCACTGAGTCTGTACATGGTCAAGGATTTCCTGAGCTTTGGGTTGGTCACATGTTGTTTCAAATGGTAAATGGACTGTATTTATATAGCACTTTTCCATCTGCATCGCTCAGTGTTTTACCAGTAATGCCTCAGATTCACCCCGATGTGAGAGGTGATTGTGAGGCATTCAACAGAATAAGTGTTTGTGTGTGTTCAGAAAAAGACTGCGCTTTAGCAAAAGCACACCAAATTTTATTACAAGCGTCTTATAGAGAACAACCACAGTTTCTCACTGACTGCTCACCAACTGACCTCAAAATGGCAAACCTGCCTCTTTTATACAGTTAGGAGCGAGCTCCCCCTGCTGGTCTCCGTTGGACATCACATCACAGGGCTCAGGCGTTCTGCCACAGAGTTGTCTGTTTGGGGCTAAATAGCATTACCATAGGTCAATATCAAATCTATCATTTTGCTCTAAAATTCTGGAAAAAGTGGTGTCACAGCAGCTCGTAGACTATCTTACTGAGAATAATCTCTTTGAGCCACTGCAGTCTGCTTTTAGAAAATATCATTCCACAGAGACGGCGCTCACTAAAGTAGTGAATGATCTTCTGCTTGTGATGGATTTGGACACCACTACGGTTCTGGTGCTATTAGATCTCAGTGCTGCATTTGATACAGTGGATCATCATATTCTACTTGATAGGCTGGAGAACCATTTTGGGATTACTGGAAGTGCCCTTGCATGGCTGACGTCATATGTGACCAGTCATTCTCACTGTGTTTTGTACAGTAACACTACCTCTAACCTTAGTGACATGAAATTTGGGATTCCACAGGGGCCCCTGCTTTGCTCCCTTTATATAGCACCACATATTGCGCTGTTTAGGGATTACCTTTCACTGCTATGCTGATGATACTAAGTTATACATGCTGATAACTGCTGGTAATCTCATCCACATAAAATCCTTAGAAGATTGCCTTGCATCAGTGAGAAGTTGGATGTCTAACAACTTCCTACTTTTAAACTCTGATAAGACTGAAATGGCTGGCTTCAGCGTGCACTGGGGCAGTTTGCAGCCCAGTGTGAAGCATCTGGGATGAAAATCAGCACCTCCAAATCCGAGGCCATGATTCTCGACCAGAAAAAGGTGCTTTGCCCTCTTCAGGTCGGTGAAGTGTCCTTGCCTCAAGTGGACGAGTTTAAGTATCTCGGGGTCTTGTTCACGAGTGAGGGACGGATGGAGCGTGAGATCAACAGACGGATCGGTGCAGCGTCTGCAGTGATGTGGTCGCCGTATTGGACCGTCGTGGTGAAGAGAGAGGTGAGCAGGGGGGCCAAGCTTCGATTTACCGATCGATCTACGTTCCGACCCTCACCTATGGTCATGAGATTTGGCTCATGATCGAAAGAACGAGATCGCGAGTACAAGCGGCCGAGATGAGTTTCCTCTGCAGGGTGGCTGGGCGCTCCCTTAGAGATAGGGTGAGGAGCTTGGTCACTCAGGAGGAGCTCGGAGTTGAGCTGCTCCTCCACATCGAAAGGAGCCAGCTGAGGTGGCTCGGGCATCTTTTTCGGATGCCCCCTGGCATGTGCCATCGGGCAGGAGGCCCCGAGGAAGACCCAGGACACACTGGTGAGACTACGTCTCGCAGCTGGCTTGGGATCACCTCAGGGTTCCCCTGGAGGAGCTGGGGGAGGTGTGTGTGGATCGGGAGGTCTGAGCGGCTTTGCTTGAGCTGCTGCCCTGTGACCCGACTCCGGATAAAGCGGAAGAAAATGGATGAATGGATGGTTCTTGGTCCAGTGAGACATCAGCATCAATTTCACCAGCTAACGACAAAGTGATGAACTTTGGGGTAATTTTGGATCCTATGTTGTCCTTTGACCTCCATATTAGAAATATTACTAGGACTGCTTTCTTCCACCTGCGAAATATAGCGAAGATTCCTCCCATCCTGTCTATGGCTGATGCTGAGACCCTGATCCATGCATTTGTCTCTTCTAGATTGGACTACTGCAATGTTCTATTTTCTGGTTTACCACAGTCCAGCATTAGGGCTCTCCAACTGGTTCAAAATGCTGCAGCCAGACTCTTGACAGGAAGCAGAAAGTATAACCACATTACACCAATTTTGGCATCTCTTCACTGGCTTCCTGTCCCAGTGAGATCAGATTTTAAGGTTCTCCTACTAACTTATAAAATTATTCACAGACTGGCACCTCCCTACCTAGCTGACCTAATTAAACCTTACGTACCGGCCCAGGCTCTGCATTCTCAGGGTGCAGGACTACTTTTTGTCCCTAAGGTGAATAAGAAGTCTGCGGGTCACAGAGCTTTCTCTTATCGTGCCCCTGTTCTGTGGAATGATCTCCCTGCATCAATAAAACAGTCAGATTCTGTGGAGACTTTCAAGTACAGACTTAAGACAGACTTCTTTTCCCTTTTGTATGGCTAGCATTCTGGTATAGTATGTTACTGCACTTTTTACTCTTTTAAATTCATTTTATTAGGAAACGGAGCGTGCTGCGGCCTCAACTTTACCTAAAGTCTGGGTCTTTATGTTTGAGACCTATAACATCTTTGTTCCTTCTATACTGCAGGGTGACACTAGCGGAGTGCTGAACCTCTGTGCCCGTGTGATGTAACACATTGCTGTTATAGCAGCCAACATGGCGCCTGCTGGTGGCGTTAGACCAGCCATATAAAAACGCTCTTAATGTTAACATAAGTGATCGCACGTGCCTACAACTTTTCATATTATATCATGTGGCTCTCAATATCATAATCTACCAACTCAGTCGTAAACTGTCAGTGGGTAATTGAGTGTCTTGCAAGCAAAGTCAATGTCCACTGGATTCTATGATGTGAAATGGTAAATGGACTGGATTTATATAGCGCTTTTCCATCAAAGCTCAAAGCACTTTACAATAATGCCTCACATTCACCCCGACGTCACGGTGCTGTCATGCATGGTGCCCACTACACACCAGGGACAACTAGGGGATTAAGGACCTTGCCCAAGGGCCCTTAGTGATTTTCTGGTCAGGCTGGGATTTGAACCGAGGATCCTCTGGTCTCAAGCCCAACGCTTTAACCACTAGACCATCACCTCACGTAATGACAATTTTGTCCTCAGTGTACAACAGTGGTTCTAAAAGTGCTCCTCAAGGACTGTCCAGCCTACACACCCTCCATCTCTCCCCGCCCTGACATGCTTGAATGAGCTCATCGCCTTGTTACAGAGCACGGAGAGATGGAAAATGTGCAGGCCAGGCAGCCCCCGAGGACCGGACTGAGAACCACTGGTCTACAAAAACTCTCTTTTTAGTACCAGTTTACTTCATGCAGAAAACTGTCATTTTTGCATTAAGACCGTATGTGTTGTCAAACTGAGTGAAATCAGGACAGTGGAGTTTGGTGAAATAGATTTGGTCTAAAATTACCTGCTTGAGTGTTGAGTTCAAGTGCCATTATTTTAATGCGTATCATATTTACAGCAACCTGTGTTTATAATCGCTAATATTACACTTATTGTAAGTATGTTTGCACATCAAAACCTCAAATAACAGGACAGTATTTTAAAGCTTAATTTCTTGTTCTTTGTGGACAGTCTGTGTTTCTCCTCAGTGTTCTGTGAGTCTTCCTGGACTCCTCTGACATGTGACATATGTTAGCCTGTAACATGATAACTAACATGTTGCATGACAGATGGTGTAAAGTGTTTCTTTTTAAAAGCCTGTTAACTGTTAACTCAGCCAACTTTTGACCCCTCTAGTAACTGAAACTGACCTTTGGCATCTTTTTTCTGTTTTAATACAACAAATCCAGAACATCCAGTTGCAGACAGTCCAAACTAAACAGAGTGAGACCAAGAGCCAGATGTTAGAAAACAACACTTGTTTATTGTCATGTGACCCCGGTAGCAGGAACCGTTAGTAAAAGAGGCCCCAGCCCGGAACAGGGAGGCTGGTGGTCAGAAAGGGGCACATTCCTCATGCAAAAAGCTGTGACATGCATCTGATTTAAAAGCCGTTAGTTTCCCCGTTAACTCGCCGCCATCCACACCTTCAGCTGAAAACACTGTAGAAAGCAGAAATGTTACACGTAGCATGTGGCGGGTACTTGGACAACCCCGTCAGATCCTGGGGTTGGATCCTGGGGTCAGACCTCCGGCGCGGCGGGCATCCGCAGGTTTGCTGACGATGTGTTCCGGTGTGAGTGCTACATAAAAACAGGAAAGACGACTCTGTCTGATTGGACCCAGCTGGCACTTTAGTCACATGACACACCTTTTTTCTGTGAGACCGCCCTGCTACACAATCTAACCAATGGCGCTCTTCATCATGAAGAACGTTTTGTGTGCAGGACTGGATCCAGGGCTAATGGACTCGGTTTCTAAGCAGAAGGCACACGTGGCTAAATGGCTAAAGCTCGGGAGTCGCGGGAGTCAGATCTACAATCTGATAGGCTGCCTGTAAAGAGTCAGGGTGACCAATCGTGACTTTGTATTTCCTAAATTCTGGTCTTTGTCACAGTCAGTGCACCGGACCTTCAGCTCAGTCTGCACACTGGAACAGTTCTAGTCCTTCACATGTTGGAGCCACTTTTAGATAGAAATGTGGACCGGGTGCCAAATTAAAGTGAAACAGGTTGCTATGGCAACAGATTGAGTGCTCTTTGGCATTGGTTCTACTTGCTCTGTTGGCGTGGACGAATGAATAATGATGGCGCCTACTATAACGGTGCTGGATCGCGCTCAGTGTGGTGTTGCTTTGTTGACCGGGGTCTACATGCAGACTGGTAGACTACAGGACACACCCACTTATTACATGACACACCCCCTGATGTAATTTTCTGCCAGAAGCACAGCAACAGAACTCCAAAAAGCTCGTTGACAGAAACCCAACCCTGAACCTGGGTGTGTGTTTCTACAGTAGGCATGTCTCGTCGTCATGACGGCATGTCTGCAGTTGGTCCTGCCTTCTTCACTTGGATTGATTTCTAGTAAAATGACAGCATGAGACATGCCAACAGGAGATGATGTAGCTTTGTAACGTGTTGTTGCACCACAGACATCAGTGCATACGCAGACTGTGAGCGCACCGTGCTGCGTTCAATGCCGCTTGTAATTGACAGTGATCTGGTGATAAGTGCGTGACGCACAGTTGTTGCTGTGAAAAATATGACCTGATTACCTTGGATTTGCAAACCAGATGTCAATCGAGCCAAAAATCAGCAGTCAGAGATCAAACTTTCCTCAAAGACTAAAAGTGATGGTGTGCAATGGGGATGGACGAAGGGTAGACCCTTCGTCCATCCAGCAGTGGTTTAAGCCTGTTAGTCCTAGTTGAAGTTGGCAGTGTGGCAGTCAAGCTGCAGATGTGTACAGTTCCCAGTTGAAGACCACCCATTCTGCAGGAAAGGCATCCAGCATCAAACTTGTGCTTTGGCACAAGAGAGAAAACAAAAGAACTCATTGAGTCCTGGTCTAAGGCCATGATTGCAACGATTGTTGTGCTTCAAGACAGGAGGTGATACGTACATCCATGAAAAGAGGATTTGTTTTTATCTTTTTAGATCACCAGGGTTCCCCTGATCCCTACAATCCATGATATCTTTGGGCACTTTAATTAAACAAAAATTGAATCACATCAGCCCAGGTACTGTATTCCAGGATATTTTCGGTATGATTGTTGAACATTGCCACACGATGTAGCAGCATTCATCCCGCTGCATCTGAAAAGGAGCATTTGACAGCTGAATGATTCCTGATTCCAACTTCAACTCGTGGTACAAGATCCCAGTGGGTGAAAATCAGGAAATTGCATACTGGAGTTTTTGGTTCTGGCACTTCACCCTGTAGTACTGAATGTTTCTTACAGTGTTCTCGAGGCACCACAAACAAGAATCCACTCATATTTAGTTTGATCCAAATTTTAACCTGAGAATATAGAAATACAGTGTTTTGTTTAATTTCGACAGACGTGTTTCTCTTTTGAGTTGCATTTTCTCAAGTCGCATGTATGCTTTGACATTGGTAAAATTTTTGCTTCTTTTCCTTTTCCCGTCATTTCTGCTCATTGTGGGTGAAGACAGATTTCACATCCATGAAATACGTGCTGACGAATGCGAAAATGAAACCACAACTACGATAAAACAAGTTTGCAGGCTATTGAGCAAAAGACAACAACATTCAGGCTATTTGTACGACTTTCGTCTCGTACTTTCCTTAGTCAAAGACTCAAAGGGCCTGCAAAGGGCTCACAGCACGGTTGTTTTTAGTTCTGATGCTCAGTTGTAAGCACTGGCCTAGTGAGTCTAGGGACTATGGCTCAGCCCAAGACTTTTTAGTACCACCATAAAAAAACAAACTGGACCCTGGTGATCTCATTCTTTTGGTTGCTTTCCAACATTCAGGATAATCAGCTGAAGACTGAATTATAGTATGAGAGCTTCAACGCCTGCAAACCTCAACCCGGCCGTCAGCCATCAGTTCTGTTTTGCCCTCACTTCTGAACAAGACATAGAGACCCTGAAACACCTTCAGCGGGAGCTCTGACAGGCCCCAGCGTGAAGGGGCCAACCCACAGAATGCCAGCAAAATACTATGACAACGGGATGTTACTGGCGTAGCATGCTGTAGCTGTATGTTAGTGTGAGCACTCGTTGTTTCTCTGTACGTTAGCTTAAGGTTTACCTTTAATTTGTCACCCGTCTGTGCTTATGTGGTGAGTGTGCATCCGACAGACTGGCTCTAAAAGTGAGGAGACGTAAACTGGCCCTCCAGGTGCAGCGATGCTCCTGAGACTGAATAAAGAGTTTACATTCTCAGTCCTGGTGTGCTGGTTTGGAGGATCTGGTTTGGGTAAAGGCGTGTGCTGTTGAGATCTATAAAACCTGCCCTTTCAGGTGGGTGTGTTGTGGTCCTCTGAGGACCTCCCACTGGTCGTGGACTGATGCCAGAGGAGTGCTGAGTGTGCTGCTGTACTATGGACACATTCATACTGGAGAGTGACAGATGGCGCTGTTTCTCAGCCCTCCAGGTCTAAATCTGATGACTTGCTGATGGTAAACCACTTCCTGTCTGACATGGACCAGTTGCAACTGCTTTTCCATTCTTTCATCCATCCATCAGTGTCTGTACTTTGCATCATTCATTCATTCATTGCTTTGGTCCATCTTCAGCAATGAAACTGATTGGTTCCATGGAGGACTTCGTTGACTGTGCTTCTCTTCACCACTCATGCATTTCCAGCTCCTGTGGCTGAGTGATAGGTTTGGCTTTTTCCAGATGGAAAGGAGAGTTGGACCACTGCAGAGTCTGGGTTCGACCCTGTGTCCTCCTGACACTGGCAGAGTCCAGAGTTGAGGGCAGAGAGAGGACGGATGGGTGACTAGAGATGAGGGGTTGAAGCCGAGAGCTGGAAGAAGAGGTGCCTGAAGACCTCAGCTGGTTGTTTCCAGGTGAGGACGTGAGTGACGGGGGAGCAGAGCAGTGTGAGGACGGAGAACAAGGGGCGTCTTTAGAGGCAACTCGTGGGAACAGGCCCCTGCTGGCACAGCTGCCGGGCTGGGATGGGTGGGGACCTTGGCAAGAGGAGCATGATGGCGAGGAGGACAGAGACATGGGGAAGGAGAGGTAAGGTGAGGTGTTGTGAGAGGGGTTAGGGTGGTCCTGGTGAGAGGGCAACAATATTCCATTACTGGCAGAAGCATGGGTGTTTAGAAGGATCGGGGCTTCTTCAGGAAGTCCACCTGTAGGTGAGGGAACGTTGCAGTGGTTGCTTCCCTCAAGGGATTTGGACAGAGGGTGTGGCGATCCTGGAGGTGAGGACGTTGGCCTTTTTGGCGAATGAAGAATTGGGAGAAGACATCCAGGCAAGTCCACACCCCCTATGTCTCCACTGTCCAATAGGGAGTGAGTGTCAGGTCTGTGAATGGGGCACAGTGGGGCAGGAGACGGTGCCAGCAGATGCGTGCTTTTTGTCGTCTGGCTGCTGGAAGCTGCAGCTGAAGGTGGCATCTCAGTCGCAGCTGTTGGCTGCATGGCTGTTTGTAGGAGGGGCTTAAGCAGGCGGGTCATTTCCAGCAGTTCTTGACTGAGCTGGGCGACTTGTTTAGAGAGACTGTTCATCTGTGACAGGACACAAAGACAGAAGAGACAAAGGTCTGTCTGTGACACATGTGAGGACAACACACAGTGAGCTTGATTCTTCTTCTGACACAATAATAAGAATCAACTTTATCACAATGTTCTCATTTTTTCAGACCTGAACACCTGAACAGTGAAGAGTTGAAACATGTTAAAGTACACCTGAAACTGTTTCAAATCTATGTGATGAGCTGATTCACAACACTTTGGAGAATCAGTCGATTATACAGCAGCCAGTGGTGGGCACAGCTAACCAAAAAGTTAGCTTCAGCTAATCAGCTAACTGAAAAGTTATCTTTTATAAAGCTAAACTGATAAACCACCCAAAAATTTATCGGAAGCTACAGCTAACCAATAACTTTCAGTATTGTCTCCGGTACACTTGCAACAACTTCTGCACCCTGCCCACTGCTGGAAGCTCCTGTTTACTACATATTTTGCAACAGTGAAGCAGTTGAGAGCAGCTAAGCTTAACTCTGCACACACAAAACAAGCCATTATTCCTCAACAGGATACAGCCATGCCACCGCAGAGGTCTTGGAAAATAAAGCAGTTTTGACTTATGGTTTTGATTAAAAAAATAACTCCATTAATGTCAATTCTGTCATTTGTACAAAGTTAAAATATAACGCATTTCTTTTAATTTTACATAATGAACTAATTCTGAAGTTTTGTAACAAACACCGACAGATGCCAAAGAGATCATGGGTAAATGAGCCTCTGCTAACACTGATTGGTTGACATTCTATGTAAAAACCAACACGTTAATGTGATGTGATGAGTGTGTTGGTATTTATATATAAATGGGCTTTTGTAAAATATGCAATTTTATTCATATGTAAAAAAAAAAAAAAGCCATTTGCAAAAGCCAAAAGTTGTGATTTTTCAACCGTCTGATATAACCGGGGGCAAAATGCATAGAACACTGCCATTGTGCCCAGACACTCAGACCCTAACCCATAATCATTTGCGTACCAATTTTTGTTTTTTTATGTGCGCCAGAGAGTATCTGCTGTTTAAACAACAGAATCCACAATGACAATTGTAAATGAACATTATACAACCAAATTGTACATTTTTATTTCTTTAGCTGCTACAATAGGCTGCAACAACTCTGTCGCGCAAAGATTATGGGATATCTCAATACTTAGGGCGAATACTGCCATGAACACTACTGGCCAGTAGATGGCAGTAGAGACCGTGAAAACTTGCCAACAAATATTCCACATTATCCGTGTGCTACATTTAATCTGCATGGAGAAGCAACCTGAGCTTCTTCTGGCATTTTTACATAAAACAAACACAATAACAACATCTATAAACCCAGAGAATATATTCTCACGAGAGTTTTAGGCACAATATAAAAAGAGTTTAATAATGCTTTTGTCCGTGTGGAGCCTGATCAAAGCGTCTCAAATGCATTTCTCCTGTTGTGAATGTACTGAGATTACCGATAATGCACCTGGACACAGCGTGTCCACACTAAAACCTTCAAAATTTGTGCAATACTTTAAAACTAAAACATATAGCTGATATTTTCACTTTATAAAACTTCAGAAGTGACGTTAATTTAAATAACTTGTCCAAATGAGTTTGGTTAAAATTTTAACCATAAGTTAAAACCGTATGCCTCTAGATGACTTGGGTGATATTGCCAGTGAGTTAGTATGGTGTCAAGAGAAATTATCTTGTGACCAGTTCTTTTCTGATAACAGAGAATAGAGCGCTTTCTCCTGAAATCAGCTCTATTCTGTGTAAACAGAATAGAGCTGTTTATCTGCTACAAAACATTTAACAGGTAAGCGCTAAAATCTTTGATATCAGACTTAATAAGTGGTTTTAACTGATTAAGATTTATTCACTTCATACAAAAACATGTTTGCAATTTCAAAATTATCAGACCAAAATGTATCAGAAGATAATTGGTCTGATGATGGTTTTCAAAGTTATCTGAAAAGCTAATCTGATAATGAAAACATTAGCATTGATAATTAGTGGATTAGCGGAACTGTGCCCACCACTGACAGCATCAATGTGTGTGTCAAATATGTTTTACATTAGTTATTGTTATAATTAAACAAAATCTGTGTAACCTTACCTGACAGGTTGGGCCTCCAGGTCAGTATCTGGGAACCTTAATTTTCATCTGTCCCCCTACGTTCTCTCTAAGTATAGTTTTCGTGTCTTTTCTGCTCCCCTTTTGTTACTGATCTCTGTGGCAGAGGTACCTCGTCTTGCAGTTGGGAGGGAATTTCTGTTTTAGCTTCTGTTAATTTAATTTTTAAGTCTGCTGGCTTGTTTGGGCTTGTTATAAAGTGCCTACGATATGCTGAAACACATGTTTGTGTCATTTAATTTGTGTAGTGGCATGTTGCATGGAGGTCACTGGCTGGAGGATTTTTATTTTTATTTTACTGTTTTGTCAGCAAGTCGCCCGCGGGAAACTGAGTGAACTGCTTCATGGTCACAGATGTCTCTGTTTCCCACTGCTGTCTGCTTCCTGCTCTAAGAAGAAACACTTGTCTAATTTTAGGTGTCATATAAAACAAATAATGAATGTTTATAATTCATACAAAGGAAAGAATATTTTCATTTGTTGAATGATGGAATTTATCAAATCAACTCATGCAAATAGCTTATCACTCCACTTGTAAACATTTATAGATGAGATGATGGACAGAAGGACATGAAGACAGCAGGCAGAGCTTTGATGATGGTTGTTATATTTAGTGTAGCACCACCTGCTGGTGACATCAAGGGCTCAGATACTGTGCACAGCTTTGGCTGTTCGACAAAATTGCAAAAGTTCTTTTTTAATATTATGTAGATGACAACATTGTGGCGCTGTCCATATCCTGAAACTGGATGAGTTTCTGTGGCTCATAGAAGAATTTCCACTGAAACAGTGAAACGTGAACGACGAGAGAAAAAAAAAAAAACACGACAGGATGACAACATGAAGAAATGACAACTCACCTCCTCTGTCAGTCTGGACACACTTTGCTTGATGTCAGACTCCTCCCTGATCCCTACACACACACACACACACACACACACACACACACACACACACACACACACACACACACACACACACACACACACACACACACACACACACACACACACACACACACACACACACAACCATTTACAGTTCATCCAGAAAGTATTCACGGTGCTTCACTTTTTCCACACTTTATGTTACAGCCTTATTCCAAAATGGATGAAATTCATTTTCACCTCAAGATTCTACTCACAATGCCCCATAATGACAACATGAATAAATATTTTTTTAATGTTTGCAAAATAATTAACAATAAAAAAACTAATAAATCCCATGTCCATAAGTATTCACAGTCTTTGCTCAGTACTTTGTACCTTTGGCAGCAATTCCAGCCTCAAGTCTTCTTGAACATGATGCCACAAGCTTGGTACACCTATCTTTGGGCAGTTTGGTTCATTCCTCTTTGCAGCACCTCTCAAGCTCCATCAGGTTGGATGGGGAGCGTCGGTGCACAGACATTTTCAGATCTCTCCAGAGATGTTCAGTCAGATTCAGGTCTGGGCTCTGGCTGGACCACTCAAGGACATTCACAGAGTTGTCCTGAAGACACTCCTTTGATATCTTGGCTGTGTGCTTTGGGTCATTGTCCTGCTGAAAGATGAACCGTCGCCCCAGTCTGAGGTTAAGAGCGCTCTGGAACAGGGTTTTTTATGTACATGTGACTTCTTCGTGTTTTTTATTTTTAATAAATTTGCAAAAATCCAGAAAAACACTTTTTTTCACATTGTCATTATGGGGTATTGTGTGTAGACGTTTGAGGGGGAAAAATGAATTTCATCTATTTCACAATAAGACTGTAACATAAAAATGTGGAAAAAGTGAAGCGCTGTGAATACTTTCTGGGTGCACTGTAATTAGTATAATAATCCACTGGATTACAAAAAGAAAAAAAATTCATTGTAATCTGAACAGTTTTGGATTACTTCAAAATCAGTTACTGAAAATGACACACATCATAAAAATCAATTGACACAACAAATGTTAATTTTTCTGTTTATCTCATAATCTCAAGGTCACAGTGGTGCGTGAGATTGGCTGGAGAATCGGAGCAGCAGGGGCAGTGTTTCATTCGCTCTACTGTACTGTTGTGATGAAAAGGGAGCTGAGCCAAAAGGTGAAGCTCTGCATCTACTGGTCAGTCTTCCTTCCTACTCTCACCTATGGTCATGAGGGTTGGGTCATGACCCAAAGAACTAGATTGTGGGTACAAAGCGGCTGAAATGGTCTTCCTCAGGAGGGTGGCTGGTGTCTCCCTTAGAGATAGGGTGACAAGTTCGGTCATCTGTGTGGAGCTTGGAGTAGAGTTGCTGCTCCTTCACGTTGAAAGGAGCCTGCTGAGGTGGTTCAGGCATCTGGTAAGGATGCCCCCTGGGTGCCTTCCTAGGGAAGTGTTCCAGGCATGTCCATCTGGGAGGAGCCCCCGGGGAAGACACAGGACTAGGTGGAGAGTTTATATCTCCACACTGTCCTGGGAACACCTCGGGATCCCCCAGTCAGAGGTGGTCAATGTGGCCTGGGAAAGGGAAGTCTGGAGTCCCTGCTGGAGCTGTTACCCCGCAACTCGAACCCGGATAAGCGGTTAAAGATGAGTGTTTATCTCTTAAGAAATATAAAATAACACAAAGTACAGTGGCTTGCAAAAGTATTCAGCCCCTTGATATTTCACACATTTTAATTTATTTATGCAATTTCAAATATAAAAAGTAAATCAGGCTTCTCAATATAAACTTTTTAACATTATCTTCCTTAAACTCAAACTAAAATCTCTACAACTTGATATAAATTAATAAAAAATATAACAGCCAAGATGATGGGTTGCATAAGTAATAGAATGCTTTGCTATAATACCTGTAAGTAACCAGTTTTATTGCCAGTTTTCTTCATTCGAGTCAGGGGATGGATACATGAACATTTCTAAGTCCCTGAACATGTCTTGAACTATATTTACTTCAGTTATGAAGAAATACAAACAATTTGGCACTCTATGGTAAATATGTGTGGAGTAGACAGTTCTCAAAAACTTATATTTTAACTGTGCATGAAGGAGAAGAGTGAGGAAAGCCACCAAGACACCCAGACAACCCAGAAGAAGTTAAAGGCTTCTGTGGCTGTGATTGGAGAAATTGTGCACAGTGTGTGTTTTAGATTTTGTGTCCCCAGTTATACAGCCTGATTTACTTTTTGTGTTTGAAATGGCATAAATAAATTAAAATGCATGAAATACCAAGGGGTTGAATACTTTTGCAAGCCACTGTATCTCAAAAAATATCTCTTTCAATTATCAGGTGATTGTCTTTTTTTTCTCAAAAAGCATTTACATTCTCGCGGTTAAACTGAAAATGTTGTTCCTGTTTTGTTTTATTTGAAGTTGCACAAACGAACTGTTGCTGCTCGTCTTCCAACTTCTGTTTTTTGGGGATTTTCTTTGTCTACTTTCGAGCATTATAATTAGATTACAAACAAACAAAAAAGAAGACAAAAACAAAACAAACAGGCCAGACTGTTGGCTGAAGACTGACCTCTAGTGGTTTTACATTTCAGAGCTGCTTGTTGTTTGCTTCTAGTTAATGAGTTAACAGAACCTCATCATTGAAAAAGGCTTTGTCATTTTAAAATGACCATATTTTAAATCATCAACTTGTAATCACTTAATCATTGACAATATAACTGTAATCTGTCTGCACACTGTTCTAATGTAATCTGGTCTGATTATAGTTACTTATGCTTTGTAATCTGATTAAATAAACTCGATTACATGTAATCCGTGATGACCCAGCCCTGCTCACACTGACAGAGTGAGTGTAGACGGTGTCCTGTGGGGACACACACACACACACACACACACACACACACACACACACACACACACACACACACACACACACACACACACACACACACCAAATTATTATTGAAGTGTGACACAGACACAATTTCTGGCTCTGTGACCTTCAAAAAGTGGTGAAGGTCATTCATTTGGTGAACCAGTATTATTTCTTTTTGATGTTTTCACTACTTTTGGCTCTGTGACCTTCAATATGTGGTCAAGGTCACTTATCAAATGTGACCAAGACCTTCAAGGGATGCATTCCTGCTGCAAATTTGGTAAACCTGTCTGAAATCTATCAAAGGTTACAGGTGGTAAAGAATTTCAGACAGACGCACAGACAAACAGATGGACAGCATTTCTATGTTCCTGTGTCAGGGCGTCGGGCTGGTGACTCACTTTTTTTGTTCAGAAAGACTTTGGTCGAGCTCTGCGTTCATGTATTTGTGTGCACGCTCCTCTTACCTGCGTACGGTGAGGGTGGAGCAGTGGGTGACAGGCCAGGGCTGAACTCAAACCTCTGCGATGAGGTGGAATTACTCTCTGTTTCAATGCCGTCCACAAATCTGTTCACACAGGTAGAAGGTGGTGGAAAGGAACTTGGCACATACACACAGTGTACTTTAAGTACACATTTGAAGTACTTGTATTGAGTGTTTCTGTTTCCGGCTCTTCTGTGCTTCTGCACCATCTCATTTTTATGGCACAAATTTATCTAACAGCTTTACTTGAAAAGTGACTTTTCAGATTCAGACTAAAGTCATTTTCAGTAATCACAAGCTGCTCAGAGGTTTGTGCAGTAACATAAAATACACAGAAATAAAACGAACTTCACATTTAACAGCTGCAACATTAAGTTAGATTAGATATGAAACTACAGCCGTTTGCTTTGCCATCATCCAGACCATCATTCCACATCAGTGCATCAGCAAAACACACTCAGGCCACTTTGACCAACTGTGCCATGCTTGTGCTGTGCTGCTGTCCATGGTGCTGAAAGAGCAGAGTGAAAACGCCCGCTGTGCATCTGTGCTGCTTTATCCGGTTGTTTAGTGTGACATAACGCATCATGTGATTTTCAACTTCCAGCTCCAAACAAAAAGGGCACGCTGTCATTAACATTGAGAACTGCACTGAGACGATCTGATCAGGCTGCACACGGACAACAGCATTAACATCGCAACATAAAACTCTTTGTATTTTGTGCCTAAAACTCTCCTGGATATATTAACTGGGTTTTTAGACGTTGTTACTGCGTTTGTTTTATGTAACAATGTCAGACGCTCAGATTGTTTCTCCGTTATTTTCAATAGGAGTTGCTGTGAGCTGCGATCGCTTCCTGTTCATGTCGTTTGGGGAGAAAGTGAAGTTTGCACTTTAACGTCCTGTTTATTGTAATAAATACTTTTTTATTAACAAACAGACATGTATATTTTACCTGTGCATAAAAAAATATGTAAAGTAAAAGAAAAAAAAAGTTTTAATAAGTGTTCTGACCACAGAACCACATGAATGCAGTTAGCAGAGATGGAGGCGGAGAAGGGAGGGATGGAGGTTTGCGCACAATGTAAACACAAACTAAGGGCCCTGTCCCACTGGCATTTAGGAGGATTTGCGTATGGATTGCGTACAAAACATCTGGAATATCCGTGTAACATGCCTGTATGAGTCGGCTGTCATCCGAACACACCCCTGATCATCCGCAGAGGCACGCATGTCCACAGCCAGGATTTTTGAGCTGTTCAAAAATCTGGATGCGGATGACATCCGCCTCACATACTCCATACATACTCAATTCATACACAATACATACTCACTCTATGCGCTGTATATCTGCCGTTAACCGCTGATATCCGCAACTGACGGGGATTTGCGGCTTGGCAGCGGACCGGGACAGTGTGTAAAACAGATATATATCGTGCCCATCATGTCCACATCACAAACTAAAATATGTTGTAGTGACGGCATACAAACTGGCCATGAATAAAGCGTATTTATTACATCTGCTTTGCAGCTGATTTGCAGACAATCTGTGAATGCATAACAAACACGTCACGTAAACCCAAAGTGTGGCAGAAAGCGACATACCTGCCAGTCAGTGCGGGTCCGACTGTGTAGATCCACAAACATGTAGCTGCTGCAATCCAGGAAAAATTAAAAAATAACACCGTCCCACACCCCGAGCAGCTTCCCCCCTCCCGCTCCCCAAACTCATGAACAGTTAACCCTCACATGACAAAATGAACATTAACTCTGTGATCAACTTGTCCAAATCCAGCACTTGCTCCAGAGCCTGTACGAGGTCTATTAGAAAAGTATCCGACCTTATTATTTTTTTCAAAAACCATATGGATTTGAATCACGTGTGAGTTTTTTCACGCCTGTCGGTTGCGTCATTCGCCTGTGAGCAGGCTTTGACTGAGGAGTGGTCCACCCCTCTCGTTTTTTTTCATTGTTTAGGAATGGCCGCCACGACGCGCGGAATTCCTTCTTCCGTCTTTTCACAATTCCTGTGCTAGTCAGACAACGTCCCGGATAAAACACAGCGTCCAGTTTGGAAATGAATGGCACATTCCACTGTTACAGAAGTTTTTGTCATGGAAAGAGGAGCGGAGGCTTCGCGCGTCGCGGCGGTGCCGCATGGAACGCCGTGATGAAGCCTCACGGGACATGTTCTGGCATGTCCAGGCACATCCACAATTTCTCGGATAATCACTTGATGGAAAAACCACCGACAGCTGTCTGAACGCCATCTCAAAGCCGTCCTGTGAGACCAAAACGGAGGTGGTTTTGTCTCACTCCAGTAGCGAATCCATCGTGACGCGTGAAGCCTCTGCTCGGCTTTCCATGACAAAATCGCTTGTTAAAAGTGAAATCTGCCGGAAAATGGTTGATGTCCAGCTCTTGTGATAACCAGAGAAATTGCACACAATGGTCACGGATCCAGATCCGTTTAGAAATGAAATGGTCGCTCAGCCTGTCGATGGCGGCTTCGGAGCGCGGCGCACCACCAGTCGCTCTGGGCCATCCTTAAAGCGACAGTAACACTCCATAATCTCTTTGAAGCCCATAAAATTTTCACCAAAAACCATCTGAATTTCTCGAATGGTGTCCACTTTGATGTCCCTCACAGTTTCTGAAAAAATTTTGATCAAGCAAAGCGGCAGTCTCTGAGCCATTCCTCAACAATGAAAAAAACGACGACAGGGGTGGACCACTCCTCACTCAAAGCCTGCTCACAGGCGAATGATGCAATCGACAGGCGTGAAAAAACTCACGCATGCGCACGAAGGTTCAAGCTTGGCTGACGCAATCACACGTGATTCAAATCCATATTGTTTTTGAAAAAATAAAAAGGTCAGATAGTTTTCTAATAGCCCTCGTATTGTTGGTGTGAATAGTGATGCCGATGGCCTGAGTGCACTTCTTTTATGACCGCAATGCAGAGGCCGTGCACGCGCAATACATGCGCGATGCATTCATAATTTCAATGTGTCGGATCAGTTTCCTCACTACATGCGTTATATAACTGTAATTGTTCATCATATATTCACTATATATTATTAATATATCCGTAATTCATACTGGGACATTTGTCATTTTTGGCCATTTTTGTTGCTGACGACAACAAACGCCCACAATTTGTGTACTCAATTCATGCGCAATTGATCCTCTCCCCAGTGGGACAGGGCCCTAAACTTAAACTGTAGATCCTTAAAAGGATCAAACAGACGTAACTTTAATTGTAAATTTGGAGGTCTTTGGACCCGGAAACAGATTTATCACGTGATGCGTTACGTCAGCGCTTAACAACTGGACAGCGCTGCGCTCTGGCAGTTATCACCACTGTGGAAACCAGTGGAAGCCATTTCCCAACTCCCCCCTCCCCCCACAAAAGCAACAACAACAACAAAAAACCCCAAACTCAGATTAATGTGGGTGCTTGTGTGTGTGTGTGTGTGGGGGGGGGTATAATCCCTTTTACAATGCAACACTACACTACTACATCTCCCTAATACACCCGGTCTTGCCCAGGTTGTCTTGCCACTTGTTGCCACACATACGGAGCATCCAGAAAGTATTCACAGTACTTCACTTTTTATGTTACAACCTAATTCCAAAAAGGATAAAATTCATATTTTCCCTCAAAATTCTACTCACAACACCCATAATGACAATGCAAAAAAGTTTTTTTTTTTTTTAGATCTTTGCAAATTCATTAAATATAAAAAACTCATAAATCACATTTACATAAGTATTCGCAGTCTTTGCCATGAAACACAAAATTGAGTTCAGGTGCCTCCTGTTTCCACTGATCATCCTTGAGATGTTTCTTCAGCTTACTTGGAGTCCACCTGGGGTAAATTCAGTTGATTGGACATGATTTGGAAAGACATACACCTGTCTACATATAAGGTCCCACAGTTGACAGTCAGAACACAAACCAAGCATGAAGTCAAAGGAATTGTCTGTAGACCTCTGAGACAGGATTGTCTGGATGCACAAATCTGGGGAAGGATACAGAAACATTTCTGCTGCTTTGAACGTCCCAATGAGCACAGTGGCCTCCATCATCTGTAAATGGAAGAAGTTCAGATCCACCAGACTGTTCCTAGAGCTGGACGCCCGTCTAAACTGAGCGATTGTGGGGAGAAGGACCTTAGTCATGGAGGTGACCAAGAACCCGATGGTCACTCTGTCAGAGCTCCAGACCTGGAGTAATTCATTTACTCCATTTTGGAATAAGGCTGTAACATAACAAAATGTGTAAAAAGTGAAGTGCTATGAATACTTTCTGAATGCACTAGTACAGTGGTGTCCATACTGTTCCAGAAAGGTTCGTGAGGGTGCAGGTTTTCTTTGCAGCCACTGACTCCAGCAGGTGTTTTCACTGATTAACATCACTTTGAGCAGATGTGATGAGTTCATCAGTGAAATCACCCATTGGAGTCAGTGGCTTCAAAGAAAACCTGCACCTTTCTGGAATAGTTTGGACACCACTGCACCAGTACACAATGAGATGTACTTCTGTCTTGGAGGCTGCAGGTGTGGGGTAATTGTGTATTACTTTTGATGCACGGCACAAGTACAATGACTGTCCATCTTACGGTCGTCTCACGGCCCTACAGTCGTCGTGCTCCTGACTTGGTTCAGGTGTACGACGGCTGTATGGGCCCCGTACGTGCTGCATGCATTCTTGGGCTTTTGCAAGACCCATAGAAATTGCATATGCAGCAGTGAAGGTCTCCACAGGCAGTCTGCGACCCACAGCGCTGAACACGGGCACGTCTCACACACGGTTTTGCCTTGTTTTTTTCACCTGTAACCTGCGTGTAGCAGCATGTTCCACAGGCTGTGAGGGCGGCTTTAAAGAGAAAATGTCAAAGCATCAGTCACTGCAAACCAAGAAAATATACTTTCTGTTCTGAAATGAGCCAGTACTTTTACTTTTAGTACTTGTAGTATATTTTGATCCTAATACTTTTACATTTTAAATGCAGGACTTCTACGTGGGACAGATATTTTTACTGAAGTAAAATATCAGAGTACTTTTCTCACTGCTGGAAACAGAGTCCTCAAACACTGTAGGTCCTGATGTGTATGGAGGACACATGGAGACATTTAGGACCCCTCACCCTGCTGGCTGCTGGTTGCCATGGCAGCCAGACACCCGGGTTTGTGCGCCTGTGCGTTACCTGGGACTGAGCTCAGGCGCTGCACTGCTGAAGCTGACCACCGGGATCTGCAGCGTGGTGGGACGGGGCTGTTCAGAGGGTGCACGGAATGGCCGAGGGGGCAGGAGGGGGGAACGCAGCGGGGAGTTCAGCCCCCTGCTGAGATGCAGCGGGGACCGAGGAGCAAGTGACAGCGGGTTCTGCTCCTCATCCCCCTCCTCGTCCTCCCGGATGGATGCCAGCTTCTTCACCAGGCTGCCATTACTCTCCCAGTCCACCTGAGGACAAGAGACAAGGATCATGTTATGATGACATCACTGATGGTGTCCTTTGGAGACGACATGCGAGGTGTAGTGATCGGCTCGTACCAGTGGGGGGGCTGCTGACAAACACAACAGTCTGCAGCACAAACTGTAAAATGATTTTTTTGTTTTGTCAGATGAGGTCTTAAATGAAGGAGACAAGTGAAGGAGGCCAACAAGACTCCAAACTCTGGAGTTAAAGGTTGAGTGGTTGTGATTGGAAAGAGGTTTTTTTGGGCACAGCTCCAGGACTGGACCCAGAGTGAAAATCTGACAGGTGCATTTTTGCCCAATGATAAAATAAAAATCATATGTGTCTTGTTATTCAGTAATCTTCATTCTTTTATTTGTGTGCAACATACACTGTCACACTTCTTTTAATATATTTATTATACTTCATGGACCATAGTGAACACTTCTTATTTGTATAAATATATCCTTAAAAAACAACACTATAACAAAAAAGTGACTGTTAACAGGATCAAATTTATTGCCAAAATCTTTCAATTATACCTGAATCTATATATGATTTTTTTTTCAATTGATAAAATCAATAAAAATATGGCTGCATATATTCTTAATAATAATATATTGAGATACAGACAGTTCACAGAAGACATTTTTCATTGATACTAATCAAAATTAGAAACAGTCCAGCAGGTAACAATATTCATCAAGTCCATGACTAAATACGAGGTCTGTCAATAATGTATAGGTCCTTTTTATTTTTTTCAAAAACTATATGGATTTCATTCATATGTTTTTACGTCAGACATGCTTGAACCCTCGTGCGCATGCGTGAGTTTTTCCACGCCTGTCGGTGACGTCATTCGCCTGTGAGCACTCCTTGTGGGAGGAGTCGTCCAGCCCCTCGTCGGAATTCCTTTGTCTGAGAAGTTGCTGAGAGACTGGCGCTTTGTTTGATCAAAATTTTTTCTAAACCTGTGAGACACATCGAAGTGGACACGGTTCGAAAAATTAAGCTGGTTTTCAGTGAAAATTTTAACAGCTGATGAGAGATTTTGAGGTGATTCTGTCGCTTTAAGGACTTCCCACGGTGCGAGACGTCGCGCAGCGCTCCCAGGCGCCGTCGTCAGCCTGTTTCAAGCTGAAAACCTCCACATTTCAGGCTCTGTTGATCCAGGATGTCGTGAGAGAACAGAGAAGTTTCAGAAGAAGTCGGTTTCAGCATTTTATCCGGATATTCCACTGTTAAAGGAGATTTTTTTAATGAAAGACGTGCGGACGGGTCCGCGCGTCGGGACGCAGCTGGCTCGGTGCGGCGGCACACGAAAAACACCTCCGTGTTGATAACTATTTGTAAAATCCAGGCGGCTTTTGATGGCTTTCAGTGGAGTGAGTATATGAGAAATTGTTTAACAGCTGGACATGTTCCAAGTTGTCCTTAAGGCTTCCAACAGAGGTGTTTTTCCTGTGGCGGAGCGTCGCGGCAGCTGCGAGCTGATGCTGCAATGTCAATGGTTCAAGCATGTCTGACGTAAAAACATATGAATGAAATCCATATAGTTTTTGAAAAAAAATAAAGAAAGAAAAATAAAATACTTTATTGACAGCCCTCATATACTAAAACAAATACATCACATATCACAATTGTGATATGTGATGTATTTGTTTTAGTATATTTAGATTTTGTTGTGATTTGGCACTTTATAAGCCAATTAAATTGAAATTGAACATTTTATTGAGTCTTAAAGTAAATAAATATGAAATTCCTCACTGGATCCTTAAACTTTGGACATAATAAACTCTACATGGTGGATCCTTGATCTCTGGACATAAATAGGAATAAACAAAATCTGTAGTTTTTGTCAAAAGCATTTCCTTTCAGACATTATCGGCATGAATGTCTTTCCATATATCTGAGCTGAGCTCTTACAGCTGCTGTGCTTCACTTCAGGATGTAATTTGTAAAGAAATACAGCACGTTTCATTTTGGGAGGAAAAAAACGTTTTAGTCGATTGTAGTTTCTTGTCTGTATTACAGCGTTTGGAAAGAGGTGTCATTTTATTTAAAGCGGTGATTCATTTTGAAGTTATTAATTCTGACCGGACTCTGTCTCAGCAGAGAGCTGCGCAGTGTTTGGAGCTGTGTGAACGGAACGGAGGACGATTCTCGTTTCTTGACTGCAACAAGACAAGAGTCCCAGTTAGTGACTTTAGTCCACACAAAAGTGACACGGTATTTTAATGGCTTTGAGAGGGGTTAAGAAGTGGACTTACCGCTTCTGTTGAGCAGCGAATCAAAGAACCAACAAGCTAGTGGATCGAAGCGTTGCTTCAATGGTTCACGGCTTCAAAGTGGAGACGCGCTGCAGAAATGGTTGATTACAGAGCCGCTGCAGACCAAACCCTGAATATCCGACTTTATTTGTACGTCCGTATGACTCTGAAACTCGGAAAAATCCATATAATTTACAGACTATAGGTTGACATGAAAACCACCAAAAAGCTGTGTTCACCGCGGGGACACGTTCGGCACTATTCAGGATTACTCAAGATTTTTTTATTTATTTTTTTTACCGATGATGAACGATGCATAAATAAATTTGACCGATGCAACTGTATCGGTCCAAACCGGTCTGGATCCAGGCCTGCAGCTTGGTGGTAAAGTGGAACATTTATTAATAACTTATGGGGCTTTTAAAGGGGGTTGAACACACACCACTCAACACCCGTCTCTTGACCTTTGGTTCCAATTCCTGCACTGTCCACCTGATGTGGACAAAATGAGGCTGAAATTAGAACTGACAGATGTTGTTTGATTTATTTTCATAATTTACTATAATAAGCTGGGATCAGCATTTTCTGTGTGCAGCTGTGAAAACCAGACATGGTTCGCCTCGTTTGATGCGTCGTCTTTCTGCTGCAGTGAGAAATCAAATCATTTTATTCCTGCTCTGCTCCTCCTCTGGGACTCTGTTCATCAGATGTATTTTTAGCTCTACTTCTAATCTTAGGCACCAGCACTGGGGGAGACAAAGGAGTAAAGAGGGAGACAAGTGGGTACTTGTCATGTGCCAACTTGTTAGCGCTGAAGTGAGCGTGCACACTGCGTTTGTGTGCTACAGTCAGGGGTGTGAGTCCATGCATGTGCATGTTTGTGGTGAGCGTGCACACTGCGTTTGTGTTACATTTGGGTGTGAGTCCATGCATGTGCACATTTGTGGTGAGCGTGCACACTGCGTTTGTGTGCTACAGTCATGGGTGTGAGTCCATGCATGTGCACGTTTGTGGTGAGCGTGCACACTGCGTTTGTGTTACATTTGGGTGTAAGTCCATGCATGTGCACGTTTGTGGTGAGCGTGCACACTGCGTTTGTGTTACACTTGGGTGTGAGTCCATGCATGTGCACGTTTGTGGTGAGCGTGCACACTGCGTTTGTGTGCTACAGTCAGGGGTGTGAGTCTATGCATGTGCACGTTTGTGGTGAGCGTGCACACTGCGTTTGTGTTACATCTGGGTGTGAGTCCATGCATGTGCACGTTTATGGTGAGCGTGCACACTGCGTTTGTGTTACATTTGGGTGTGAGTCCATGCATGTGCACGTTTGTGGTGAGCGTGCACACTGCGTTTGTGTTACATCTGGGTGTGAGTCCATGCATGTGCACGTTTGTGGTGAGCGTGCACACTGCGTTTGTGTTACATTTGGGTGTGAGTCCATGCATGTGCACGTTTGTGGTGAGCGTGCACACTGCGTTTGTGTGCTACAGTCAGGGGTGTGAGTCTATGCATGTGCACGTTTATGGTGAGCGTGCACACTGTGTATGTGTGTTACATTTGGGTGTGAGTCCATGCATGTGCATGTTTATGGCCTGCGTGCACTCTGCACAGCTGGTGCAGAGCGCATGCAGCCTGTAGCGGTGTGCACGTTGTTGTGCACACGGTCGACTGGTTGTTTTGTTGCTGTCACAGACAATTAATCAGCAGCTGGAGACTCCAACCACACGTGGTGCGTATTTCTTACTTTACATATTGTGTCCATTTTCCAACACAATCCCCCTTTTTCACTTCAGCAGCAAACTCACTCCGTCATTTGTGCAGAAACAAACTGAACCTTGAACACTTTTATTCTGTTAAAAAAAAAAATCACTTCTTTGTTTCGAATATTATTGATTGTGTTGATGTACAGAACACAGCAAACTGTCGAGGTAATTTAATATGCCAAAACAAGAAAAAAAAAAAAAAAAGAATAAAACAAACTGAAAGCGATCATCCATTTTCTATACTCGCTTACTCCAGTTGAGGGTCACGGAGGGCTGGAGCCTATCCCAGCAGTCTTTGTGAGGCGGGTTCACCCTGGACAGGACACCAGTCTGTCACAGGGACACATACAGACAAACAAACACACTCACACCTACAGACAGTTCAGAATCATCAGTTCACTGCACCTGCATGTCTTTGCATGTTCTCCCCGTGTTTGTGTGGGTTCCATCCGGCTTTCTCCCACATCCAAACTCCACACAGAAGGGAGGTGGAGGTGGGATTACATCAAGGTTCAGCTCTGAGTCCTTTCTTGTTCACAGTGGTGATGGACAGGTTGACAGATGAAATCAGACAGGAGTCTCCATGGACTATAATGTTTGCAGATGACATTGTGATCTGTAGTGAGAGTAGAGAGCAGGTCGAGTCTAGTCTGGAGAGGTGGAGATATGCTTTGGAGAGAAGGGGAATGAAAGTCAGTAGAAGCAAGACTGAGTACATGTGTGTGAGTGAGAGGGAGCCCAGTGGAATAGTGCAGCTACAAGGAGTAGAAGTGGTGAAAGTAGATGAGTTGAAATAGTTTGGGTAAACTGTCCAAAGTAATGGTAAGTGTGGTTGACTACAGCACTTGCAAAGTGGACTATGCTCAAAGACTGGATCTGAAGACCCAATGGGGATTGGGTCTTGAGATCCCCCCCCCAACCAACTGGTGCTGTCCCGGACGTCTGTGTGGTCTTAATAATTCTCAAAAATTTGGATGTTCTTCTGTATTGTTAAAAATGTTTTTTATTCATATGACCTATGCAGAGGGTCACCCCTTTGAGTCTGGACTGCTTGAGGTTTCTTCCTCGAAATTATCAGAGGGAGTTTTTTCTTACCACTGTCACCTGTGTGCTTGCTCAAGGGGTTGGTAAGGTTAGACCTTACTTGTGTGAAACACACTGGTGCTATATAAATGAAATGGTAGAGAGGTGAAGAAGAGAGTGCAGGCAGGGTGGAGTGGGTGGAGAAAGGTGGCAGGAGTGATTTGTGACCGAAGAATATCAGCAAGAGTGAAGGGGAAAGTTTACAAGACAGTAGTGAGACCAGCTATGTTGGACAGCTTAGAGACGGTGGCACTAACAAAAAGACAGGAGAACTGAAGATGTTGAGATTCTCTTTGGGAGTGACAAGAATGGACAAGACTAGGAATGAACATATCAGAGGGACAGCTCAGGTGGGACGGTTTGGAGACAAAGTCAGAGAGGCGAGATTGAGATGGTTTGGACATGTGCAGAGGAGGGACCCAGGGTATATAGGGAGAAGGATGCTGAGGATGGAGCCACCAGGCAGGAGGAGAAGAGGGAGACCAAAGAGGAGGTTCATGGATGTGCTGAGGGAGGACATGCAGGTGGTTGGTGTGACAGAGGAAGATACAGAGGACAGGGTGAGATGGAAACAATTGATCTGCTGTGGCGACCCCTAACGGGAACAGCCGAAAGACAAAGAAGAAGATGATCAAGATGTTGATGGTTTTTGAAGAGGAATGGTTGAACAGTTTACATTGGGACGGGGGGCAGTGAAAAGATGATCAAAATACGGTGGTGCCTAAAACTTTTGCACAGCTCTGCATGTTTTTAAGATGTGGACTATTTTATGTTTTGTGTGTTTTTTGTCTGCAGCAGCACAGACTGCAGACAAAAAACACTGCAGTGGAGCAGGAGAACTCCTCCTCCTCGGCTGGCTGAGTTATTTATAGCGAGCGGGTTCTAATCTTAGCGCCAGCTGCTGGGGAACAGCCAGTCAGGGAGAACCTGCTCTATTCTTAGCAGCAGGGCGGCTTCAAACTGCAGCGTTGAGCTATTTCTGTCACTGCGGCATGTTGCTGCACCAGCAGCCGCACGTGGGTTTGTGTCCTTTATGACAAAGACCTACAGGTCAGAGGTCGTCAGGTTCTGAGCGGTCTCAGCTGGATCACTAATTCACAATAAGGCACGATAACCAGAAAAGTGCATCCAAATGGTGCATTTTCCAGCCAAAGTGTGAGCTGAACTGCCGGGTCGCTGTGCTGATACAGACACGATCCACCAACCTCTGAGGACAAAACGGCCGCGAGGACGCCCCTGAACATGATGTTAGCACACGGTGAAAAAAGACATGTTATCAATAAAGACATTTCTAAAAACATTTAAAAAATAATAAAAAATATTATCTTCATATTTATAGCCAAATGATCTCTGGATACAGTTTACCAAAAAATTGTTTTAATACAATAACTTTTGAACTAATAAAGCCATAAAAATGATTCCAAGTTCTTGTGGTATGTTTTCATGGTCAAGGATGTCAAATATACGAGGTCTGTTAGAAAAGTATCGGACTTTTTATTTTTTTCAAAAACCTGATGGATTTGAATCATGTGTGCTTGCATGAGCAAACCTTGAACCTTTGTGCGCATGCGTGATTTTTTTCACGCCTGTCGGTTGCGTCATTTGCTTGTAAGCAGCCTTTGTGTGAGGATGGGTGGAGTCTCTCGTCGTTTTTTTCTTTGCAAGGAAATGGCGGAACGACTGGAGCAGCGCGACTGCATCAAATTTTGCCAGAAACTGGGCAACAGCCAGGAGGAAACCATTCAGATTATTCAGACGGCTTTTGGTGACGATCCTCTGGGCATCACACAGATTAAGGAGCGGTACAACCGGTTTAAAGACGGCCGCACAACGGTGGAGAGCAAGTCACGCTCCGGTCGGCATCAACATGCTGAAACGACCGGATCATTTCCAAAGTGAACGCTGTGGTGATGTGGGACCGTCATGTGACTATCTGAGAAATTGTGGAAGAGGTGGACATCAGCACTTTTTCAGCACATTCCACTGTGAAAGAAGATTTTGCTATGAAAAGAGTGGCGGCGAAATTCATCGGCACGAAGCTGATGGCGCAGTAACAGCGCCTCCGTGATGAAGCCTCACAGGACATGTTGTGACATGCCCAGCTCTTGCACCATTCGGAAGATTCAGACGGCTTTCAGTGACTTTCAGTCATGTGACTATCCGAGAAATTGTGGACGAGGTGGGCTATACATTTATTAGGAAACTTTTAACAGGTAGGTCTCAACTGATTTAAAATTTTAAAAATGTTTGCTGCTGTTCAGCTTGGTTTACTAAGTTATCAGTGTAGAAGTTATCGGATGATAATAATTAATCCGATAATGGTTTTTAAAGTTATCTAAAAAGATAATCTGATAATGAAAACATCCATCCATCCATCCATCCATTTTCTTCCGCTTTATCCGGAGTCGGGTCGCGGGGGCAGCAGCTCAAGCAAAGCCGCCCAGACCTCCCGATCCACACACACCTCCCCCAGCTCCTCCGGGGGAAGCCCAAGGCGTTCCCAAGCCAGCCAAGAGATGTAGTCCCTCCAGCGTGTCCTGGGTTTTCCCCGGGGCTTCCTCCCAATGGGACGTGCTCGGAACACCTCTCCAGCGAGGCGTCCAGGGGGCATCCGGAAAACATGCCCAAGCCACCTCAACTGACTCCTTTCAACATGGAGGAGCAGCGGCTCGACTCCGAGCTCCTCCAGAGTGATCGAGCTCCTCACCCTATCTCTAAGGGAGCGCCCAGCCACCCTGCGGAGGAAACTCATCTCGGCCGCTTGTACTCGCGATCTCGTTCTTTCAGTCATGAGCCAAAGCTCATGACCGTAGGTGAGGATCGGAACGTAGATCGATCAGTAAATCAAGAGCTTTGCCCCCCTACTCAGCTCTCTCTTCACCATGACGGTCCGATACAGCGACTGCATCACTGCAGATGCTGCACTGATCCGTCTATCGATCTCACGCTCCATCCGTCCCTCACTCGTGAACAAGACCCTGAGATACTTAAACTCCTTCACTTGAGGCAAGGACACTCCACCGACCTGAAGAGGGCAAAGCACCTTTTTCCGGTCGAGAACCATGGCCTCGGATTTGGAGGTGCTGATTTTCATCCCGGACGCTTCACACTCGACTGCAAACCGCCCCAGTGCATGCTGAAGGTCCTGATTTGACGACGCCAACAGAACCACATCATCCGCAAACAGCAGAGACGAGATTCTGTGGTTCCCAAACCAGATCCCCTCTACACCCTGGCTGCACCTAGAAATTCTGTCCATAAAAATAATGAACAGAACCAGTGAGAAAGGGCAGCCCTGGCGGAGGCCAACGTGCACTGGAAACAGGTTTGACTTACTACCGGCAATGCGAACTAAGCTCCTGCTGCGGTCATACAGGGACCGTATATCCCTTAGCAAAGGACCCCGGACCCCGTACTCCCAAAGCACTTCCCACAGGGTGCCCCAAGGGACACAGTCGAACGCCTTCTCCAGATCCACAAAACACATGTGGACTGGTTGGGCGAACTCCCATGAACCCTCGAGCACCCGATGGAGGGTGTAGAGTTGGTCCAGTGTGCCGCGACCATTATCTTCAATAATTATCTGTTATCGGATTATCGGAAGTGTGCCCACCACTGATGATACCAACAGAGTTGCCCGCATCAGGAAGTCCACAAGTCCAGAATGATGGCACTTTGTCAGTACAGAACACAGTCCTGCAGATCATGGAACAATTCAAACACACCAAGTGATTCCAGGGCCCGGCCTTCGTGTGCAGACACACGTCTGTGGGCAGAGACCTTTGCCCTTGTAGACCCAGAGGCAGACATACGCCAACAGGTCACAGTCAACATGAGCAAAGCCTCTGGGGGTGAACTTGGTTCACATCGGGTTGAGTGTTTCTTCAGCTGGAAGGTCCTCTGTCCAGACACAGATGAGCTCATGGCTCAGTCAGGTCTCACACTAAAAACCCAAATGACACAGAGGAGCTGACATAAACCCAGACAGTTATCAGCAGGAACACACAGCACCCGTCACCTCTCTAAGAGTAGTGCTGTTTCAAGGTCTAGTGCTCAAAGAAAATGAAACCCCATCACTGGCAAAGATGGTCTGCTGAGAGAGGGAGGGGTACGCCCTCAGCTGACACCCCCTGGGAAGAGAAACACCAGATCGTTGTTCCTCAAAACATCATGTGGCTACATTCTTAGTGACACATTACCACGAGTAGGTGGAACATCAGGGCGGGTGTCTTACGGAAGGTGCTGTTTGTTCTGCTGCTCTGTGGGTCACTGGGGGCGACAGGCTGGTGTCAGGCATCATACCGAAATGTGTGATCTGGAACAGACCAAGAGGAAGGCTGGAAGAACAAAAAGATGTCCAATCTACCTGCAGAACAAGTCAGCTCAGGTCCTCCAATCACAAGTGTTGGTGCTGATGTGTTTGGTCTATGGATCATTAGCTCATGGAGAACCAGAGGAGGCGCTGTGAAGAATAAACACTGTGCTGTCACCTGCACGTGCTCAGTCAGAAGACCTGTGAATATTGAAGCCCCTGAGTCTCAGGCAACCTCACGCTTTTTAAAAGCCCTAAGAAGATTGACAGTAAGTAAGTAAACTTTATTTATATAGCGCTTTTCACAGACAGGGGTCACAAAGCACTTGACAAGGTAAAACAATAAAAATATACAGTAAAAATACATACTCAGTACTAAAAGATTATTGGCCATGAAAAGCCTGTTTAAAAAGTAGAATCTTTAGTTGCTTTTTGAACATCTCAACAGAGTCCAGGGATCGCAGGGACAGAGGGAGTTCGTTCCAGAGACGAGGCACTACGGCTTTAAAAGATCGGCCTCCTCGAGTTTTAAATTAGGTTCGAGGAACCATCAACAGGTTCTGACCTAAAGATCTGAGGCTGCGGGCTGAGGTGTAGGGCTGAATCAAGTCAGCAATGTAATCAGGAGCCTGACCATGTAGTGCTCTGAAAGTCAAAACCAAGATTTTAAAATTAATTCTGGAGGCAACAGGGAGCCAGTGGAGGGATTCCAAGATAGGTGTGATGTGGGTTCTCCTGTTGGTGCGGGTCAGAAGCCTCACAGCAGAGTTCTGCACATTCTGCAACCGATTTATCTCCTTCTTACCCAGGCAAGTGAACAGGCTGTTGCAATAGTCCAACCGCGTGGAGACAAAGGCATGGATGATTTCCTCTAATTCTTTCTGTGACACCAATTGTTTAAGTATGGCGATATTTCGCAGTTGAAAGAAGCAATTCTTCACAAGCTTGCTTGCGTGCTGAGCAAGAGACATTCCTTCATCAAAAATAACGCCAAGGTTTCTAAGGCTTGTTTTTGCCGTTAAGCCCAAGTCACCAAGGAGGCTCCTGATAACAGGAACAGCACTGTCAGGGGCAACAATAAGTGTCTCAGTTTTTTCAGAGTTCAGTTGCAGACGGTTTCCATTAAGCCACTTCTTCACGTGTGACAGGCAGTCAAATAAAGAGTTCAATTTGTGGACTTCTGAAATCTTAAAGGAACAGTACAGTTGTAAGTTGTCCGCAAACAGGTGGTAGGAAATATCCCTGAAGTCCTGAATCAACTGGCCGAGGGGAAGGACATACAACTGAAACAGCAGTGGCCCCAAAACAGAACCTTGCAGGACACCATACTGTAAAGCAGCTGTTTTCGATAGTTTATGGCCAGCCAACACACTAAAGGTCCTCTCCTCCAAGTATGAGGCAAACCACTTCAGCATGGACCCCGACAACCCTACCAGATCGTGCAGCCGGTTGCTGTGGTCGATGGTGTCGAAGGCTGTGGACAGGTCTAGCAGGACTAGGACCGTGCATCTTCCTGCGTCAGCGGCCATCATGATATCACTAGACACTCTCAGTATTGCGGTCTCGGTGGAGTGGTGTTTCTGAAAGCCTGACTGAAAAGTGTCATAGATGTTGTGCATCTCAAGGAAAGACATTAGTTGTTTTGCGACCACTTTTTCCAGTATTTTTGCTAGAAAGGGGAGCTTCGATATTGGCCGGAAATTCTTAAGCTCAGACTGGTCCAAGTTAGGCTTTTTGAGTCTTGGTTCCACCACAGCATGTTTAAATGAGCTTGGAAAGAGACCGGATGACAGGGACATGTTGAACATTTTCATGACCCATGGCCCGATTAACCGTGGGCGTGTTTGTCTCTTTCATTCTGACAGAGGGAGAAACTTCACTGGATCTTGTAGGAACTTGAGTCTAAAGACCCTAAAGTGACAATTTACCCTCAGGACTGAGGCAGTACTTGGACATTCAATGGACTGCTGTTGGAGGCAAACGTCTATTATCTGACACATCAGGTTTTGGTCACACTTATGTTTGAAGTCATAGCCTTTATACCTGGTATCTGGACTTTCTGATCCAGACATGCCTGCTGTTCTCACACCTGCTATGCTTCTTACACAAAACGTGGAGAGAGTATCATCAGCCCCAGGAGAGTTTGACCTCAAAGACCTCCACAGCAAACAATGGAAGCAGATGCAGACCGGCTGACATTCCAGAAGATATCTGGTGGTACGTCAACAAAGGTCAAAATGGCATGTGAGCAAACAAAACCTGACTGAAGGCGATATCGTACTTCTTAAAGATGTGCATGTCAAGAGGAATGAATGGGCTGTTGGAGTGGTGGGGAATGCTTTTCCCAGTCAAGACAAAAAAGTTCACAAAGTGGACGTGAAGGTGGTCAGGAAGGTGCTCTGGACATGTCTCCGAAACTGTATTACTTATGAAAATAAGAAACAGTGTTACAATACATTACAACAGGAGAGGGGCGTGTTGTCTAGTTGTTAATATGCAAGAGTAGTGAGACATCTAGTGGACAAAAGTGGACATAGAAGAAAATTGCCCTTAAAAATTGTGCTGCAGATGTTTCCGTCGGGACGTTTTTGTTAGTTTACATGTTAAGACAGACACCCAGTTTCCTGCTGTCCTTTGTCTTTTGGCATCTCTTCATTTAACTACTTACTAATGATTCATGAAGAAAGCTTTTGATAAAAACCAGAGCTAAAATGTGGAAGTTGACGCTGAATAATTTTTAGTTAGTTCATGCTAAGTGCTTAGCATCTCTATGGGAGTTTTAATGTAAGTTAGCTTTAAGCTAAATGTATTGGTTACCTAAATGTGTGTTTCTTTGACAAACAGATCTTTTACATACAATTTGTATGTATTTTGTTCATGTGTTGTACCGTTTTTCAAAGTCTTCAAAGCCGTCCGGGGGCCCGTTAGTTGTCTGCTGAGCGTGCGCAGGCTGGATGCCACACATGAGCGAGAACCCATCTGCAGCACACTATTCATCGTGTCCTGTTGGCTGCTCCCGTTAGGGGTCGTCACAGTAGATCATCTGTCTCCATCTCATCCTGTCCTCTGTGTTGTCCTCTGTCCTCTGTAAGCGGAGGGTTGGTAAGGTAAACCTCCTGTTTGTCCTCCCTCTTCTCCTCCTGCCTGGTGGCTCCATCCTCAGCATCTTTCTCCCTATATACACTGGGTCCCTCCTCTGCACATGTCTGCACTAAACCATTGTGGTCTTGTGGTTAAGCGTTGGGCTTGAGACCAGAGGATCCTCTGTTCAAATCCCAGCCTGATTGGAAAATCACTAAGGGCCCTTGGGCACGGTCCTTAATCCCCTAGTTGCTCCCGGTGTGTGCCTTGTATGGCAGCAGCATCACATCGGGGTGAATGTAAGGCATTATTATAAAGCACTTTGAGCTTCTGATGCAGATGGAAAAGCGCTATATAAATGCAGTCCATTTAACATCTACCAACTGTAGCTGTAGCGGCTGCACTCTGCGTTGTGTTGTTTTTTTTACTCCGTCCATTCACTCTCCTCGGGACACGAACTCATGATCCCTGGCATGGGTGGCGGAGTCTCTAACTAGAAGGCCAAAACCCAGGGCTCCAACCTCGTGACCAGAGAATCTTTTTGAGATGTTGGGGAGTGAGTTTTACTAACTACATATGCACAGCGAGTCCTTCTGGCCTCCGTTACATAGGCACCCCGATCACTGGGAAACCCCAGCACAACACCAGACCGTCTGCTGTTGGTGGTTTTTTCAAACAGACTGCTGTTTGTGCCCATGAACTGTGAGAGCTTCAGCAGGAGGAGCACTGTGCATGCTGACAGGTACACAGAAGTGCCAAAATCAAACAAAGATCTCTGCAAAAAACATTTGAGAAAACAGCCTGACCCAAAAAGAAGTAATGATGGATACCCTACTCGGGCATCAATAGAGACATTTCCCTGTTTGGGACTTTTAACAGAGCTCATAGCTTCCAACTCAACTTCATCTTATTTGAACATGTTTGAAATAAATAAAATAAATACATGAAATTTCACTGAACCACTTTTCTTAGTGGGCTGATATGTTTTAATTGCTGTTCACCTCAGGGACACAATCATCAATCACACACGCAAAACATTATGAGGCGTCAAACTGTTAATCCCATGTTGAGACGTCGTTGAATTGAGCACTCCTCATACCTATCATCTGGTCACCACAGGGGGCGCTAGCCCACCACCAGCAACCAATGAAGTCTTACAGTGAGCATGCGGTATTATAGGGTCCTTCAGCTCTGCAGGCTGCTGTGTTACTCACGTCGGCCCCGTGGCCCTCTCGCAGATTGTACGTCAGGTCGTGCTGTATTTCACTGATGAACTTCTGGGCGTACTCGGGGTAGAGGCGCAGGACCTCGCGGAGGCCCTTGAGGCTGATGTACTGCAGGTCACAGTAGGTCAGTGCCTTGACGTTGGCGTTGGTCTTGATCACCTGCTCTTTTGTTAGGGAGTCTGATCCAATCAGATCTCCTTTACCTGTGGAGGTGACACAAACAGGATGCCAGTGTCAGACGTCTTGCTGCAGTAATTTGCAGCGTGCACGTTTTCTCCATGAGCTGTCTCCACCTGAGGGAAAATGGATGAGCATCAGTGAGGACGGTTAAATCAGTTACACACAGACTGTCAGTAAGATAAACGCGACGTGACGGCGCCGTTTCAACTGCAAGGGTGGAAAATATGTCACGTTTCATGGAGCTGTGAGTCCTGACAGAGATGTTCTTTTCTCCACAAACATCATCAGTCTGCTCAGCATGGTTCAGGTTTACGGGCGGAGCAGCTTCCTTCAAAGTAAAGCACTTATAATGACTGACTAATTAAAAATTATATCATTCTATTTTCCTAACCTGTATTTTCAGGTGCGACTTAAATCTTCTGAGACTGAGAAACATTTTGTACATTTGTTGTTTTCTTGAATAAACTTTCCCTTACCAAAGAGTAGTACTAGTACTACACTATTTGTCTTTTAAACTAAAAAATAAGCAAATGTTCTTTCAGTTAACTTGCTGTGTACTTATCAGCAATAAACTTAATGGATTATACTTAAAGTATACTTTGTTTAGTATACACAAAGGTTGAAGTATATTTGGCCTATAGGTACAGTATACGGTACTGAAGTGTGCTTGCACATACTGACAAGTACACAAAAACCTCTGAATACACTTGGTGATAACAGAGAAGTATGTGGTAAAGTCCAGGTACACTTTATTTATACTTCTACATTAGACATGTTTTGTTGTGCTTTCAGCTTGATGGTCTTGATGGACAACCATCTTTGCAGCAATCCACCAATCAGGTGGATCTGTATGGTAGAGTGGCCAGACAGAAGCCACTCCTTAGTAAAAGGCACATGGCAGCCCACCTGGAGTTTGACAAAAGGCACCTGAAGGACTCTCAGACCAGGAGAAACAAAATTCTCTGGTCTGATGAGACAAAGATTGAACTCTTTGGCATCATGTTTGGAGGAAACCAGGCACCATCTCTACAGTGAAGCATGGTGGTGGCAGCATCATGCTGTGGGGATGTTTTTCAGCAGCAGGAACTGGGAGACTAGTCAGGATTGAGGGAAAGATGAATGCAGCAATGTACAGAGACATCCTGGATGAAAACCTGTTCCAGAGCGCTCTTGACCTCAGACTGGGGCGACGGTTCATCTTTCAGCAGGACAATGACCCTAAGCACACAGCCAAGATATCAAAGGAGTGTCTTCAGGACAACTCTGTGAATGTCCTTGAGTGGACCAGCCAGAGCCCAGACCTGAATCTGACTGAACATCTCTGGAGAGACCTGAAAATGTCTGTGCACCGACGCTCCCCATCCAACCTGATGGAGCTTGAGAGGTGCTGCAAAGAGGAATGGACCAAACTGCCCAAAGATAGGTGTACCAAGCTTGTGGCATCATATTCAAGAAGATTTGAGGCTGGAATTGCTGACAAAGGTGCATCAACAAAGTACTGAGCAAAGGCTGTGAATACTTATGGTCATGGGATTTCTTAGTTTTTTGTTTTTAATAAATTTGCAAAAATAAAAAAACCTACTTTTTCATGTTGTCATTATGGGGTATTGTGAGTAGAATTTTGAGGGAAAATTAATTTAATCCATTTTGGAATAAGGCTGTAACTGTCATGCCCGGCCCTGATCCAGGCTTTAATCCCTATTTTGTCCCTTCCTTTTACTCACTGGTGGCTTCGGCTTGGATTTATTAGTTGCTTATTTTCATTATCCTGGGTTCTATTTTACTTTGCTACTTGGTTACTTTTATACTTTAGTCATTGTTCAGTTCTGTCAGGTTATGTTTTCATTGTTTATCACTTGTTTATTTTGTTCTTCTCATTTGTTATATTATCTGTTGTGTTTTAGTGTCAGGTTTTCTTTATCACAGAGTCTGTTTTATTTATAGTTTGTTTAGCCGCTTTGTTGTCTTAGTTCCAGTTTAGTTTTGTCTAGTGTTTATTTTCTTTCAGTTCTCATGTTCATTGTTGTGAAAGTGTAGTGACACGGACCCACAACAGGGGGCGCAAATGAACGGTCAATAGATGAGCCAAAAATTAACAATTTAATGTTGTGAAGGAGCACAACGAACATACAGACAATCTCAGAATATGATAGCAGTCAATCCACAAAGGTGACGTGTGGCAGGCTCGAGGATAGAAGACGTCTGTCCTGAGAAGAGCCAGAACCACACGATTTCCGCCGCCACCGAACCTGGTGAATACTGGAGCCGCCAAGTCCCGAATTCCCAGGTCATCACCGTCCCCGACTGTCGGATCTGGTACTGCTGGCGAAGAACAAAGACAGTCAAGTGTGGGTGTGTGTACACCCAGTAACAATAACAGTGGGAATGCCACCTCCACCTCTCACTCAATATGCTGATGAGTACCGCAGTGATTCCTCAGGGGAAAAGAGTGCCGTCCTGCACTCACTCAGCCCCCACAAACTAAGGACCGGTACTCCTGCAAACACTCACAATAGACAGATTATTAGTTACCACAAATGGCTGAGGATATTACCTCCAATGAAGTACGATATCTCGGCGATGAGGTGGAGATGACGTCTGGGTTTTATGGAGTGGGATGATGAAGAATGAGTGACAGCTGTCAGGACATAATGAGTAACAGTTGTCACTCCCGGCTGTGTCCGTGGCGGCAGCGCCCTCTCGTGCCTGAAGCCCGCACTTCAGACAGGGCGCCCTCTGGTGGTGGGCCAGCAGTACCTCCTCTTCTGGCGGCCCACACAACAGTTCATGCCAGGTTTGTTGTTGTATTATATTCTGCCCTCGATTTCCGTTTTAGCTCTGTTCGGTTTTCCTCATTGCCATTTGTTTGTTTCCACTCCACACCCCTGCACCTGCCGTCATGTCTTCGTTCCTCACTCATATTTGATTGTGTTCACTGCACCTGTCTCGTATCTTTCACTCACACTCTTGGCACCTGCTCATGTGTCTTTGTCTATTACATCACTCCACTTTGTGCACTCCCCTCCTCACAATCTTGCCCATGTATAATCTTCGTTCACTAGCCACGCCCCTTTCTAGATCTTTCCTCACGTGCACATCCTGATTCGTCCACCTGCATTTAAACTTCACAGTCCTTCACTTCCCTGCTAGATTATTGTCTCTGTACACTTTCCAGCGCCTGGTTTTCAGACCTGAGTTTGCCAAGCTGTGTTCTGATTTCTGCTCTGTTCTCCTTAACTGTGCCTCTTGCCTCTCCCCAGATGTCCGTGTTTGCTCATGTCACAGAACCCTGCTTGTCCATGACTGCATCTCAGCCTAACCCTGCTTGTACCTCTGTCTCGCAGACTGATTACATGTGCAGCGTACCTGAGCCTGGAATAAAGACCATGATTTCATTCACACCTAAGCCTAGTCTGGAAGTGGCCGCTCCTGGTGCCGGGCCACCGCCCAGCCTGACAGTAACATAAAATGCAGAAAAAGTGAAGCGCTGTGAATACTTTCTGGATGCACTGTAATGCCGTGTTCACACCGGGTGCGATCAGACGCTACAAATTCGCGGGGGTCGCGTGGCGACGGACGCGCCTCCTTTGCCTGATGTGTCGCTCTGCTTGGGTGGACTTTCGCTGCAAAAATTCACCCCGGTGCATCCTCAAATAGGAGGAGCTTCCATTCTGCTCGGCGTCAAGTCATCATGACGGACCTTTATCACACGGAGCAAGTTGTTGTGGAAAGCTCCCAATACAGAGAGTATCATTATTTGCTGCAGGAGCTGCGTCTTGATGACGGCCACTTTCAGTGGTCCTTCCACCTCTGCGGGACCCAGTTTGAGGACCAACTGTCCCGTTCACGCGTGCACATGTAAACAATAAAAAAAAAAGAAACTCCGCTGCTTGCTGCAGCTCTTGTTCTCCCCAAAAACTCTGTCATAATTGTCTTTAGAAACCAGTCACCATTTGTTTTATTATACATCTGTGTATTTAATTAATAAAATATTCTCCATAGATGATTCACTCTCGCGCGCACACATAAAAGAAGAATGAAAGAAAGAAAGAAACTCCGCTCCCGCTGCTGCGGGGCTGCTCCTCGCTCTTTCCCAAAAAAACTGTCATATTTGTCTTTAGAAACCAGTCACCATTTGCTTTATTATACATCTGTGTAGTTAATAAATAAAATAATCTCCACAGACGATACGCTCGCGCGCGCAGGTAACATCAAAAAGAGAAAGAAACTCCGCTGCTTGCTGTGGTGCTGCTGTTTGCTCCAAAAACTCTGTCATAATTGTGAAATAAAGGACAAAAGAGACATAAGTCCTGCTCACAGGCTGCTACCAGATACAGGACATGTTCACATCTTCAGTCAAACTCCAGACATCTCCACGTCACTACATATTCAGTCCCTGATTGGTCATCGCGGCGCGAAGAGATGAAAAAGTTCAGATTTTTCAACTTGGAGAGGAGGGCAACACGACGTGACGCGACACAATATCGCACTACAAATGCGCAAAACGCTCAAAATCACTTCACTCGTGTCCATCGCATCACGCTGCGCGGTTTGGCGCCAAAACGCGTCATTACATAGGAATTACATGGCAACCTGTGGCTGCAGTCACTCGTGTTGCGCCCGGTGTGAACGCAGCATAATAGTGTAAAATACAGGTTCATTGTCAGGGTGAGTTCTTTTTACAGTAATAACTGCAAAAATCTTGATGCACTGTTGCAGTGAAATCGAAGTATGAGCAGAGAAAAGCATTTGTGTGTGTATGTGTGTGTGTGTGCGCTCCACTCGAAGCAGCCTGGCGCAGGTTCAGTGAACGTCAGGGTCCAAGTACGGAAAATGATCACTCAGATATTTCAGAGTGATTTCAGTATATTAGGATTTGGGGACATACTGTGCACCACCTCTTCCCCGTCCCAGGCTGATCTGATCCCACTGAGCTGAGCAAGTGTGGAATCAATTTGGCAGAGGGTTCACTGAGCTCAGGGGGTAAAAGCAAAGCAAAATCTCCCCACTTTTTCTGAGTGGTTTGCCTGCTTGGGAGGTTTTTTGGTATTTATCATGATTGCTCTATAGATCGATGTACAGATTGGGGCTGCATCTGAAATTTTATGGATCCTGCTGCTTAGTCTACTGCCACCGTGACCTGGACCCAGATAAGTGTCTGAAAGTGAATAAATAATGAATGAATAAATTGCTGCATAAGTTCTTCTTCTTCTTCTTCTTACTCAGTCACCAGACAATGAAAAAGACTTTCAAGTCATAGATTCAGGTTTGCTTTGTTTTCTCACACACACACACACACACACACACACACACACACACACACACACACACACACACACACACACACACACACACACACACACACACACACACACACACACACACACACACACACACACACACACACACACACTCATCTTCAACCGCTTAGTCCAATCAAGGGTCACGGGGGGGCTGGAGCCTATCCCAGCAGTCATAGAGCGTGAGGCGGGGTGCACCCAGGACAGGAGGTCAGTCTGTCACAGGGTCACAAACAGACAAACAAACACATTCACACCCACTCACGCACCCATGGACAATTTAAAGATCCCAGTCCACCTAACCTGCATGTCTTTGGATGTAGGAGGAAACCAGAGCACCTGGAGGAAACCCACACAAACATGGGGAGAACATGCAAAGGCCACAGGCGGGAATTGAACCCGTGACCTTCTCGCTGTGAGGCAACAGTGCTAACCACCAAGCCACCGTGCTGTCTCCTTTGTTTTCTTTCTTTTTAATTACTTTTAAAGTGATGTTCAAGGACACTTTTATTCACTTGAACTGTTTATGTTGCATTTGAATGTAACAGTTAAGTATTATATTATTTAAACATTGGAGACTTTGTTTTCATTCAGTACATGGGCAGAAGTTATTCATTTCCATTGCCCTTTAAGGTCTTGTTAAAAACTGAAGTGTTCAGATCGGTGACTAAAAACCGTGATCCAATCCAAAATGTGGGTTGTTGTGATCTGTTACACCGCTATTAAGTAGTAAATCTATGGTACTTGCTGTCACCTGGTCCACACGGGTGTGCTGGGCTTAAAAACAGGTGTGGTCAGGCATCAGAAAACTGCAAACCATTAAAAACCAGGGGCCTCATGTACAAAGGCTGCTTACACACAAAAACCTGGTGTCTCCACACCAACGGTCAGACGTATTCAGGGAACACAAGGATTTTCTTGCAAATGATGATAATTGGCTCAAACTGATTTCAATTAGCAAGGCCACTGTTACTGGAGTTGTGCACAGAACGGTGACGGCCCAGAGCGCAACACGGCGAGGAGCCAGGGGTCGTCTGTGCTCACACAGGTGCTGACCACACTGGGCTTCCTGGCATCAGGGGCATTCCAGCATGAGCTGGCCGATCGGCAGTGGTAGGCGCAGTTCCGGTAATCCGCTAATCGCTAAAGATGTTTTCATTATTGGATTAGTTTTTCAGATAACTTTGAAAACCATCATTTTTAGAATGTATTTCTGCAGACATGGTAAACAAAGCTGAACAGTTCCAAACATCTATGAAATCTAAAATTAGTTAAGTACCTACTGTTAAATGTTATAGAGTAGATGCACAGTTCTATCCTCCATAAACAAAGGAGAGCTGGTACTAGAAGAACCCGCTCTATCCTCTGCAGGCAAAGGAGAACTGGTCCCCCCCCAAAAAAGAAGAAAAATCTAATTTCTCTGGACCCCATACTGATATGCTGGCAATATCACCCATGTCATCCAGAGGCATATAGTTTTAACTTATGGTTAAAATTTTAACCAAACTAATTTCGGACAAGTTATTTAAATTAGCGTTACATCTGAAGTTTTATCAAGTGAAAATATTGGATATATGTTTTAGTTTTAAAGTAATGCACTAATTTTGAAGGTTTTACTGAGGATATGGTGTGTCCAGGTGCATTATGGGTACCTCAGTACATTCACGACAGAAGAAATGCATTTGAGACGCTCTGATCAGGCTCCACACGGACAACAGCATTAAACTCTTTGTATATTGTGCCTAAAACTCTCGTGAATATGTTCTCTGGGTTTATAGATGTTGTTATTGTGTTTGTTTTATGTAAAAATGCCAGAAGCTCAGGTTGCTCATCCATTATTTCCAATTGGAATCATTGCAATCAATTCCTGTTTGTTCTTTAGAGCTCTGTAGTAAATAGGAGCTTCCAGCAGTGGGCAGGATACTCAAAGACAGAAGTGCTGACTCACTGTTAGGGTCTATAGTCACCTTTGATGCTACCAGAAGCAATTGTGGTGTTAAAACTCAAAATCAGCTTGTTAGTTGTTGAAAGTGTACTGGAGACAATACTGGAAGTTATCTGTTATCTGTAGCTTCCAGTAAATTTTTGGGTGGTTTATCGGTTGAACTTTTCAGTTAGCTGATTATCTGTTACTGAAGCTATTTTTTTGGTTAATTGTGCCCACCACTGCTGATTGGTCAGGAGTGTGCCAGTCAACCTTGAGCCACACCACCAGCTATGTGGAACACAGTCATTCGAATGTCATCCAGATACATTACATTCCGACATTAAAGCACAATTAGAAAAGTATCCGACCTTAAAAAAACCATATGGATTTGAATCACGTGTGATTGCGTCAGACAAGCTTGAACCCTCGTGCGCATGCGTGAGTTTTTCCACGCCTGTCGGTTGCGTCATTCGCCTGTGAGCAGGCTTTGAGTGAGGAGTGGTCCACCCCCTCAGCGGATTTTCATTGTCAGGAAATGGCGGAATGATTTGGGCTTTTTTTTCCATCAGACGTTTTCAGAAACTGTTAGAGACTGGCAGCTGGAAACCATTAGAAAAATGTATCTGGCTTTCGGTGAAAATTTTACGGGCTTCACAGAGAATAAGGACTGTTACTACAGCTTTAAGGACGGCTTTAAGGACGCTCGGCACACCATGCTCCGTGCCGCCATCGAGAGCCACAAACCACCGGATCATTTCTAAACGGATGGCTCTGTGGATACGAGACCGTTGTGTGCACTTTCTCTGGTTATCACAAGAGCTGGACATCAACCATTTTCCGGCAGATTTCACTTTTAACAAGAGATTTTGTCATGGAAAGCCGAGCGGAGGCTTCGCGCGTCATGACCAATTTGCTGATGGAGCGAGACAAAGGAACACCTCCATTTTGGTCTCACAGGACGGCTTTGAGATGGTGTTCAGACAGCTGTCAATGGTTTTTCCATCGAGTGATTATCCGAGAAATTGTGGATGTGCCTGGACATGCCAGAACATGTCCCGTGAGGCTTCATCACGGCGTTGCTTTGTGCCATGCAGCACCGTTGCGCCGTGCGGAATTCCTTTGCACGTCTGTCTCAATGTGCCAAAAAAGTGCTGATGTCCATGTCTTTTCACAATTCCTGTGCTAGTCAGATGACATCCCGGATAAAACACAGCGTCCAGTTTGGAAATGAACGGCACATTCCACTGTTACAGGAGTTTTGTCATGGAAAGAGGAGCGGAAGCTTTGCGCGTCGCGGCGGTGCCGCATGGCGCACAGCAACGCCGTGATGAAGCCTCATGGGACATGTTCTGGCAAGCCCAGGCACATCCACAATTTCTCGGATAATCACTCGATGGAAAAACCATCGACAGCTGTCTGAACGCCATCTCAAAGCCGTCCTGTGAGACCAAAACGGAGGTGGTTTTGTCTCGCTTCAGTAGCGAATCCATTGTGACGCGCGAAGCCTCCGCTCGGCTTTCCATGACAAAATCTCTTGTTAAAAGTGAAATCTGCCGGAAAATGGTTGATGTCCAGCTCTTGTGATAACCAGAGAAATTGCACACGATGGTCACGGATCCAGACAGCCATCCATTTAGAAATGAAATGGTCGCTCAGCCTGTCGATGGCGGCTTCGGAGCGCGGCGCACCACCAGTCGCTCTGGGCCGTCCTTAAAGTGACAGTAACACTCCGTAATCTCTTTGAAGCCCATCCGTTTAGAAATGATCCGGTGGTTTGTGGCTCTCGATGGCGGCACGGAGCGTGGCGCGCCGAGTGTCCTTAAAGCTGTCCTTAAAACTGTAGTAACAGTGCTTATTCTCTGTGAAGCCCGTAAAATTTTCATCGAAAACCAGATAAATTTTTCTAATGGTTTCCAGCTGCCAGTCTCTAACAGTTTCTGAAAAAATTCTAATGGAAAAAAAGCCCAAATCATTCCGCCATTTCCTGACAATGAAAATCCGATGAGGGGGTGGACCACTCCTCACTCAAATCCTGCTCACAGGCGAATGACGCAACCAACAGGCGTGGAAAAACTCACGCATGTGCACGAGGGTTCAAGCTTGTCTGACGCAATCACACGTGATTCAAATCCATATGGTTTTTGAAAAAAATAATAAGGTCGGATACTTTTCTAATAGACCTCGTAAAGGCGCCAACACATGATGATGAATTTGTTAATAGGAAACATTTTCATTCCATCAATGTTCAAATCATATGTGATGCACAAATGCGCATCAGGCTGGAGGCTGGTACGGTGTGCAATTTGGAGGTTGCTTGGTACTTTATTTGTGTAATTGTTCCAAATGAAAATCAGCTTGGGCACATTTGGGAATGTGCGCATTCAAATATGTTTTTATTTATTTATTTGTTTTGTTTTGTTTTGTGCTTTGCTGGTAAAGTTAGGGCTGCTGAAGGAACCCCAACACCGACCAAGAGAGGCAGTACAATGAACTCCATTCCCACACTTGGACAGTAGTGAAGGGGGCACTTAGGATATGGCCAGTTGGGCGGATGTCAGCAGCTGGCCTGGAAGCCGGCCCCACTGGTGAAACTTCACTGCGGGTGAAACTTCACAGCACTGTGAGCAGACTGTTGTATGACCAGTATAATGGCAATTTTTACAAATTCAGCATGGGACGATCCATGTGACCTTCATGGGCTTGCATCCCTCCCGTGAGTGCGGTGTCACCCACTATCGCGGCCACTTGTTTGTTGAAGGGGTGAATTCCTCCACTCTGTCCCCTCCTTTGAAATCCTCCATCTGACCATTACTTTCTGATTTCACTGTGTGTGCACAGGTGTGAGCCTCAGCATTTATATAGCCTTGCATACACACACACACACGCACACATTTTTTCTTTCACGTTGTGCAAGCTGCAATGTGGCAGAACAAAGTATGAGCCACAGCTTTCATCTTTTCTGCACTCTGCCTCTACAAGTGCTTCAGTTTTTGCACACAACAACACAGAGGCGATGGCGTCATCAAACTCCTGAAACTTCACACTTATTGCCCCGTCAGCACGACACAAACCAGAGGTGGGACAAAGTCACCATCAAGTAACTCTCAAGTCATGAATCAGCAAGTCGCAAGTCGCGTCTCAAGTCATAATGACCACCAACTGTTTGCAAGCTGACTTGAGACTTGGAGATTGATGACTTGAGAATGACTCAACAGTGACTTTGTCCCACCTCTGGTACAAATGGAACGTGCATGGATCCATGCGTACACACACTTTGATACATCTGAATGTTTTTGCGTGTACGCCAGTGTCTGGGTTTTGGGGTATGTCATGCTTCAGTAGGAAATCCACGCAAGTATTTGTACATGAGGCCCCTAGACTGAAGTCCAGTTCAGAGACCTTCTGTTATTTACACAGAGCAATATTCAGATATGACTCAGAGGCATGGACACCCTGCTTAAACAGAATGCCCACCAGAAATCATCATCACGATCATAATCATCACCATCATCAACTCACCAACATCATCACCATCATCATCCCCATCGTCATCACCATTATCATCATCATCATCATAATCTTCATCATCTTCACCATCGTCATCATCATTACCATCATCTTCACCATCGTCGTCATCATCATCACATCACCATCATCAACATTATCATCACCATCATCATTACCATCATCATCACCAATGTTATCATCATCACCATCATCACCATCATCGCCACCATCATCACCATCATCATCATCATCATCGCTATCATCATCATCATCATCATCATCGCTATCATCATCATCATCATCGCCATCATCATGATCTTTGCCATCATTATCATCATCATCGCCATCATCATCATCACCATCGTCATCATCATCATCATCATCATCGCCATCATCATGATCTTTGCCATCATTATCATCATCATCGCCATCATCATCATCGCCATCATCATCATCATCATCGCCATCATCATCATCACCATCGTATCACCATCGTCATCATCATTATCATCATCATCGCCATCATCATCACCATCGTATCACCATCGTCATCGCCATCATCATCATCATCATCGCCATCATCATCATCACCATCGTATCACCATCGTCATCATCACCATCATCAACATTATCATCACCATCATCATTACCATCATCATCACCAATGTTATCATCATCACCATCATCACCATCATCGCTATCATCGCCACCATCATCACCATCATCATCATCATCATCGCTATCATCATCATCATCATCGCCATCATGATCTTTGCCATCATTATCATCATCATCGCCATCATCATCATCACCATCGTCATCATCATCATCATCATCATCGCCATCATCATCATCACCATCGTATCACCATCGTCATCATCATTATCATCATCATCGCCATCATCATCACCATCGTATCACCATCGTCATCGCCATCATCATCATCATCATCGCCATCATCATCATCACCATCGTATCACCATCGTCATCATCATCATCATCGCCATCATCATCACCATCACCATCACCATCACCATATCATCATCATCATCACCATCACCACCACCATATCATCATCATCATCATCACCATCACCACCACCATATCATCATCATCATCATCATTGCCATCATCATCACCATTGTCATCACCATCACATTATCATCACCATATCATCATCACCACCATAATGATTACCATCATTATCATTGCCATCATCATCACCATCAATATCATCATCACCACCATCATCACCATCATCACCACCATCATCATCACCATATCATCATCATCATCATCACCATCACCACCACCATATCATCATCGTCATCATCATCATCACCATCACCACCATCACCACCACCATATCATCATCATCATCATCATTGCCATCATCATCACCATTGTCATCACCATCACATTATCATCACCATATCATCATCACCACCATAATGATTACCATCATTATCATTGCCATCATCATCACCATCAATATCATCATCACCACCATCACCATCATCACCACCATCATCATCACCATCATTATCATCATCATCATCATCAAATCACCATTATCATCATTGTCTTTCAACCCATCCTCACCAGAGAACTGAGTCTCTACTGGTCCACCTGGACCTGGTCGCAATCATACCTCACCCTGGTTGGTCCCAGTCGCTCTGGCCACTTCTGTGCCTCATACCTGGTTCCAATTTGTAAATTTTATTAACTTCATTTACCATTGTGTGCTTGAGCCGCCTCACTGCAATTGAGTCAAGGGATGTGGAGGAACGCCTGTGATAGAAAAGAAGGAGGAAGTGTTGCAGTTATGTGGAGTTCAACTCCTGCTCAGATGGTTCCTCAAATGTGCTGCAGCATCTTCTCAGTACACCTCAAATGGGTGCTCAGGGGGCAAACACTCCGCCTGAAATCAGACAAAATCCTTTCCAACATGAGGAATTTGGTTTGCTGGATTTCCACGAATGACTGCTCCTCCTCCCACTGCCAGTTTCTGTTTTTTCTTCAAGTTCTTCTTCTCTACATCATCTGACATTATACTATTAGCAACAGTGGGCCACAGTTCTGGTGATACCAGAAGATGAGGAGACACTCTGTGCCACCTCCTCCTATGCCTGCTTCACCTCTGGAAGGTTTGATGGATGATGTTGGCTCCTGTAAATAACCTCTGTGTGCATTTTGATCTCAAGCACGATTTTTTTTGCCAGAAAACATCTCACTTCTGTAACCTACTGAGTCCACCATCTCAGCATCAATGCACAAGGTTCACAAGCACATCACCATTAAAGGTAAGGACAGATAAAAATCTGATTGGTTTGATTCATGTTACACCCCAAACACACTGCACCGACCCGACTGTGCACCATATAATCTTATATATAAATCAGTTGTGTGTGTTGGCAGCATGGTGGCTTTGTGGTTTGGACCCAGGTTCTTTTTTGACCGGGTCCTTCCTGTGTGGACTTCTCCCAGTGTTTGTATGGGTTCCCTCCAGGTGCTCCGTCTTCCTTCCACCTCCAAAACCATGCATGTCAGGTGAACTGATGACTGAATTGATTGTAGGTGTGAGTGAGAGTGTGAACGTGTTTGTCTGTATGTGGCTCTGCAGCAGACTGACATTCTGCACAGGATGGACCTCATTTCTCATCCAGTGCCTGCTGGGACAGACTCCAGCACCCCCCAACAGGAATAAATTGGCAAAGAAAATGAATGAGTGAATGGATATTAGGTCCTAATTTTAACTAGAATTGTATTGACGAGTCAAGATTAAAGTTTAGTGAAGAAGATTAAAGACGGTTTAAATCAGGCCCAGTGTGCTGCTGTGGTTCAACAAAAGTTGGAAAAAGTTGGTTAAACTCATAGTAGTTTGGAACATGTCCAACATTTTGACATCTTGCTTGGACTCCTGGCTGCCCCACCTTGACTTGTGCTTGGCTCTGGAAGTTCAGTGTGTGTGTGTGTGGGGGGGGGGTAGGCTTGTGTGGCTGTAATTTCTGAACAGTTATACAGCTTTGTGGTCATGTCGAACAGGTGTGTGTGTGTGTGTGTGCGCGTGTGTGAGTGTGTGGGGGGGGGTAGGCTTGTATGGCTGTAATTTCTGAACAACAGTTATACAGCTTTGTGGTCATGTCGAACAGGTGTGTGTGTGTGGGGGGGGGTAGGCTTGTATGGCTGTAATTTCTGAACAACAGTTATACAGCTTTGTGGTCATGTCGAACAGGAGTGAGTGTGTGGGGGGGGGGGTAGGCTTGTGTGGCTGTAATTCTGAACAACAATTATACAGCTTTGTGGTCATGTCGAACAGGTGTGTGTGTGTGGGGGGGGTAGGCTTGTGTGGCTGTAAATTCTGAACAACAGTTATACAGCTTTGTGGTCATGTCGAACAGGTGTGTGTGTGTGGGGGGGGGTAGGCTTGTATGGCTGTAATTTCTGAACAACAGTTATACAGCTTTGTGGTCATGTCGAACAGGTGTGTGTGTGTGTGTGGGGGGGGTAGGCTTGTATGGCTGTAATTTCTGAACAACAGTTATACAGCTTTGTGGTCATGTCGAACAGGTGTGTGTGTGTGTGGGGGGGGGGTAGGCTTGTGTGGCTGTAAATTCTGAACAACAGTTATACAGCTTTGTGGTCATGTCGAACAGGTGTGTGTGTGTGGGGGGGGGGGGATAGGCTTGTGTGGCTGTAATTTCTGAACAACAGTTATACAGCTTTGTGGTCATGTCGAACAGGTGTGTGTGTGTGGGGGGGGGGGTAGGCTTGTATGGCTGTAATTTCTGAACAACAGTTATACAGCTTTGTGGTCATGTCGAACAGGTGTGTGTGTGTGGGGGGGGGGGTAGGCTTGTGTGGCTGTAAATTCTGAACAACAGTTATACAGCTTTGTGGTCATGTCGAACAGGTGTGTGTGTGTGGGGGGGGGTAGGCTTGTGTGGCTGTAATTTCTGAACAACAGTTATACAGCTTTGTGGTCATGTCGAACAGGTGTGTGTGTGTGGGGGGGGGGTAGGCTTGTGTGGCTGTAATTTCTGAACAACAGTTATACAGCTTTGTGGTCATGTCGAACAGGTGTGTGTGTGTGGGGGGGGGGTAGGCATGTATGGCTGTAATTTCTGAACAACAGTTATACAGCTTTGTGGTCATGTCGAACAGGTGTGTGTGCGTGTGTGTGGGGGGGGGTAGGCTTGTGTGGCTGTAATTTCTGAACAACAGTTATACAGCTTTGTGGTCATGTCGAACAGGTGTGTGTGTGTGGGGGGGGGTAGGATTGTGTGGCTGTAATTTCTGAACAACAGTTATACAGCTTTGTGGTCATGTCGAACAGGTGTGTGTGTGTGGGGGGGGTAGGCTTGTGTGGCTGTAATTTCTGAACAACAGTTATACAGCTTTGTGGTCATGTCGAACAGGTGTGTGTGTGTGGGGGGGGGTAGGCTTGTGTGCTGTAATTTCTGAACAACAGTTATACAGCTTTGTGGTCATGTCGAACAGGTGTGTGTGTGTGTGGGGGGGGGTAGGCTTGTGTGGCTGTAATTTCTGAACAACAGTTATACAGCTTTGTGGTCATGTCGAACAGGTGTGTGTGTGTGTGTGTGGGGGGGGGTAGGCTTGTGTGGCTGTAATTTCTGAACAACAGTTATACAGCTTTGTGGTCATGTCGAACAGGTGTGTGTGTGGGGGGGGGTAGGCTTGTGTGGCTGTAATTTCTGAACAACAGTTATACAGCTTTGTGGTCATGTCGAACAGGTGTGTGTGTGTGTGGGGGGGGTAGGCTTGTGTGGCTGTAATTTCTGAACAACAGTTATACAGCTTTGTGGTCATGTCGAACAGGTGTGTGTGTGTGTGTGGGGGGGGGTAGGCTTGTGTGGCTGTAATTTCTGAACAACAGTTATACAGCTTTGTGGTCATGTCGAACAGGTGTGTGTGTGTGGGGGGGGGGTAGGCTTGTGTGGCTGTAATTTCTGAACAACAGTTATACAGCTTTGTGGTCATGTCGAACAGGTGTGTGTGTGTGTGGGGGGGGGGTAGGCTTGTGTGGCTGTAATTTCTGAACAACAGTTATACAGCTTTGTGGTCATGTCGAACAGGTGTGTGCGTGTGTGTGTGTGTGTGTGGGGGGTAGGCTTGTGTGGCTGTAATTTCTGAACAACAGTTATACAGCTTTGTGGTCATGTCGAACAGGTGTGTGTGCGTGTGTGTGTGTGCGCGCGTGTGTGTGTGTGGGGGGGTAGGCTTGTGTGGCTGTAATTTCTGAACAACAGTTATACAGCTTTGTGGTCATGTCGAACAGGTGTGTGTGTGTGGGGGGGGTAGGCTTGGGTGGCTGTAATTTCTGAACAACAGTTATAACGCTTTGTGGTCATGTCGAACAGGTGTGTGTGTGTGTGGGGGGGGTAGGCTTGTGTGGCTGTAATTTCTGAACAACAGTTATACAGCTTTGTGGTCATGTCAAACAGGTGTGTGTGCGTGTGTGTGTGTGGGGGGGGTAGGCTTGTGTGGCTGTAATTTCTGAACAACAGTTATACAGCTTTGTGGTCATGTCGAACAGGTGTGTGTGTGTGGGGGGGGGGGTAGGCTTGTGTGGCTGTAATTTCTGAACAACAGTTATACAGCTTTGTGGTCATGTCGAACAGGTGTGTGTGTGTGTGGGGGGGGGGTAGGCTTGTGTGGCTGTAATTTCTGAACAACAGTTATACAGCTTTGTGGTCATGTCGAACAGGTGTGTGTGCGTGTGTGTGTGCGCGCGCATGTGTGTGTGGGGGGGGTAGGCTTGTGTGGCTGTAATTTCTGAACAACAGTTATACAGCTTTGTGGTCATGTCGAACAGGTGTGTGTGTGGGGGGGGGTAGGCTTGTGTGGCTGTAATTTCTGAACAACAGTTATACAGCTTTGTGGTCATGTCAAACAGGTGTGTGTGTCGGGGGGGTAGGCTTGTGTGGCTGTAATTTCTGAACAACAGTTATACAGCTTTGTGGTCATGTCGAACAGGTGTGTGTGTGTGGGGGGGGGGTAGGCTTGTGTGGCTGTAATTTCTGAACAACAGTTATACAGCTTTGTGGTCATGTCGAACAGGTGTGTGTGCGTGTGTGTGTGGGGGGGGTTAGGCTTGTGTGGCTGTAATTTCTGAACAACAGTTATACAGCTTTGTGGTCATGTCGAACAGGTGTGTGTGTGTGGGGGGGAGGGGGTAGGCTTGTGTGGCTGTAATTTCTGAACAACAGTTATACAGCTTTGTGGTCATGTCGAACAGGTGTGTGTGCGTGTGTGTGTGTGGGGGGGTAGGCTTGTGTGGCTGTAATTTCTGAACAACAGTTATACAGCTTTGTGGTCATGTCGAACAGGTGTGTGTGTGTGGGGGGGGTAGGCTTGTGTGGCTGTAATTTCTGAACAACAGTTATACAGCTTTGTGGTCATGTCGAACAGGTGTGTGTGTGTGGGGGGGTAGGCTTGTGTGGCTGTAATTTCTGAACAACAGTTATACAGCTTTGTGGTCATGTCGAACAGGTGTGCGGTGTGTGTGTGGGGGGGGTAGGCTTGTGTGGCTGTAATTTCTGAACAACAGTTATACAGCTTTGTGGTCATGTCGAACAGGTGTGTGTGTGTGGGGGGGGGTAGGCTTGTGTGGCTGTAATTTCTGAACAACAGTTATACAGCTTTGTGGTCATGTCGAACAGGTGTGTGTGTGTGTGGGGGGTAGGCTTGTGTGGCTGTAATTTCTGAACAACAGTTATACAGCTTTGTGGTCATGTCAAACAGGTGTGTGTGTGGGGGGGGGTAGGCTTGTGTGGCTGTAATTTCTGAACAACAGTTATACAGCTTTGTGGTCATGTCGAACAGGTGTGTGCGCGTGTGTGTGTGTGTGGGGGGGGGTAGGCTTGTGTGGCTGTAATTTCTGAACAACAGTTATACAGCTTTGTGGTCATGTCGAACAGGTGTGTGTGTGTGTGGGGGGGGTAGGCTTGTGTGGCTGTAATTTCTGAACAACAGTTATACAGCTTTGTGGTCATGTCGAACAGGTGTGTGTGTGTGGGGGGGGTAGGCTTGTGTGGCTGTAATTTCTGAACAACAGTTATACAGCTTTGTGGTCATGTCAAACAGGTGTGTGCGTGTGTGTGTGTGTGTGGGGGGGGGTAGGCTTGTATGGCTGTAATTTCTGAACAACAGTTATACAGCTTTGTGGTCATGTCGAACAGGTGTGTGTGTGGGGGGGGGGTAGGCTTGTGTGGCTGTAATTTCTGAACAACAGTTATACAGCTTTGTGGTCATGTCGAACAGGTGTGTGTGTGGGGGGGGTAGGCTTGTGTGGCTGTAATTTCTGATCAACAGTTATACAGCTTTGTGGTCATGTCGAACAGGTGTGTGTGTGTGGGGGGGGGGGTAGGCTTGTGTGGCTGTAATTTCTGAACAACAGTTATACAGCTTTGTGGTCATGTCGAACAGGTGTGTGTGTGTGGGGGGGGGTAAGCTTGTGTGGCTGTAATTTCTGAACAACAGTTATACAGCTTTGTGGTCATGTCGAACAGGTGTGTGTGTGGGGGGGGGGGGTAGGCTTGTGTGGCTGTAATTTCTGAACAACAGTTATACAGCTTTGTGGTCATGTCGAACAGGTGTGTGTGTGTGGGGGGGTAGGCTTGTGTGGCTGTAATTTCTGAACAACAGTTATACAGCTTTGTGGTCATATCGAACAGGTGTGTGCGTGTGTGTGTGTGTGGGGGGATGGTAGGCTTGTGTGGCTGTAATTTCTGAACAACAGTTATACAGCTTTGTGGTCATGTCGAACAGGTGTGTGTGTGTGGGGGGGGGTAGGCTTGTGTGGCTGTAATTTCTGAACAACAGTTATACAGCTTTGTGGTCATGTCGAATAGGTGTGTGTGTGTGTGGGGGGGGTAGGCTTGTGTGGCTGTAATTTCTGAACAACAGTTATACAGGTTTGTGGTCATGTCGAACAGGTGTGTGCGTGTGTGTGTGTGTGTGGGGGGGTAGGCTTGTATGGCTGTAATTTCTGAACAACAGTTATACAGGTTTGTGGTCATGTCGAACAGGTGTGTGTGCGTGTGTGTGTGCGTGTTGTTGTTTAGTGAAGAAACACTGTGATCATAGCTCACAGTGCTGCAGTTCTGCAGCAGGAGTCTCCAGCATCTTCCCACAAAAGCACACTCCATCTCATGAGCAATTCCAGCAGCACCAGAGTCTGATGCCAAGTGATGCCACTCTAGATCCTGATCATCCGAGTCCTCACAACCAGCTCTGTCAGCATCATACAGCCCATGACTGCAGCGGTCTGGTCTCTGAGTCAGTCATCAGTAATGGAGTGAAGCTGTGAGTAAAACATCTCCCTCAGCAAGATATCAGTCAGTGCAGATGGAACGCAGCCTGAGATAACACACACAACATATCCAGCATCATCAGGATGTTCTGGTCCTGCAGCTGCTGCTCTCTCTGTGGGCCACTGACTGGAGCCGTGCAAGTTCTCCCAGGTTCTGTTCTCTACTTTAACATTAATAATCAATGTGCTTGAATAATGAAACATCTATTCATTATTAATAAAAAGCTGGATTCACTCTCCAAGTGGAGTGTATGCAGAAGCCAAAATCAGAAAAAGTTGGGATGTTTTGAAAATGTACTTTCATGGTGAATTTCATTTCATTATAGACGATCTGAACCTGAGATATTTCATGCTTTTGTCTGCTCACCTTCATTTCATTTGTTCATATTCATCCATTCACCCATTTACGCTACCAATAAATAAATAAATAAAATATAAATATGGATAACCACACCCACCACCACTAATAACCACAGCATCCACTATGGATAACCACACCAACCACTATGGATAACCACACCCACCACCACTAATAACCACAACAACCACTATGGATAACCACACCAACCACTATGGATAACCACACCAACCACTATGGATAACCACACCCACCACCACTAATAACCACAACAACCACTATGGATAACCACACCAACAACTATGGATAACCACACCCACCACCACTAATAACCACAGCATCCACTATGGATAACCACACCAACCACTATGGATAACCACACCCACCACCACTATGGATAACCACACCAACCACTACGGATAACCACACCAACCACTATGGATAACCACACCAACCACTATGGATAACCACACCCACCACCACTAATAACCACAACAACCACTATGGATAACCACACCAACCACTATGGATAACCACACCCACCACCACTATGGATAACCACACCAACCACTACGGATAACCACACCAACCACTATGGATAACCACACCAACCACTATGGATAACCACAGCAACAACTATGGATAACCACACCAACCACTATGGATAATCACAGCAACCACCACTAATAACCACAGCAACCACCACTAATAACCACAACAACCACTATGGATACCACACCCACCACCACTAATAACCACAACAACCACTATGGATAACCACACCCACCACCACTAATAACCACACCAACCACTACGGATAACCACACCAACCACTACGGATAACCACACCAACCACTACGGATAACCACACCAACCACCACGAATAACCACAACAACCACTATGGATAACCACACCAACCACTACGAATAACCACACCATGGTGGTTAGTCGTGGTGGGCTTGAGACCAGAAGATCCTGGGTTCAAATCCCCGCCTGACTGGAAAATCACTAAGGGCCCTTGGGCAAGGTCTTTAATCTCCTATTGCTCCCGGTGTGTAGTGAGCGCCTTGTATGGCAGCACCCTGACATCGGGGTGAATGTGAGGCATAATTGTAAAGCGCTTTGAGCGTGTGATGCAGATGGAAAAGCGCTATATAAATGCAGTCCATTTACACCAACCACCACGAATAACCACAATAACCACTATGGATAACCACACCAACCACCACTAATAACCACAACAACCACTGCGGATAACCACACCAACCACCACTAATAACCACAACAACCACTGCGAATAACCACAGCAACCACCACTAATAACCACAACAACCACCGCGAATAACCACAGCAACCACTATGGATAACCACACCAACCACCACTAATAACCACAGCAACCACTACGAATAACCACACCAACCACCACTAATAACCACAGCAACCACTACGAATAACCACACCAACCACCACGAATAACCACAGCAACCACTACGAATAACCACACCAACCACTACGGATAACCACACCAACCACTACGGATAACCACACCAACCACTACGGATAACCACACCAACCACCACGAATAACCACACCAACCCCTACGGATAACCACACCAACCACTACAAATAACCACAACAACCACTATGGATAACCACACCAACCACCACGAATAACCACAACAACCACCGCGAATAACCACAGCAACCACACCAACCACCACTAATAACCACAGCAACCACTACGAATAACCACACCAACCACTACGGATAACCACACCAACCACTACAAATAACCACACCAACCACCACAAATAACCACACCAACCACCACAAATAACCACACCAACCACTACAGATAACCACACCAACCACCACGAATAACCACACCAACCACCACGATAACCACTCCAACCACCACAAGTAACAACACCAACCACCACGAATAACCACACCAACCACTATGAATAACCACACCAACCACCACGAATAACCACACCAACCACCACGAATAACCACACCAACCACTACGAATAACCACACCAACCACTATGAATAACCACACCAACCACCACGAATAACCACACCAACCACCACGAATAACCACACCAACCACTACGGATAACCACACCAACCACTATGGATAACCACACCAACCACCACTAATAACCACAACAACCACTATGGATAACCACACCAACCACCACGAATAACCACAACAACCACTGCGAATAACCACAGCAACCACACCAACCACCACTAATAACCACAGCAACCACTACGAATAACCACACCAACCACTACGGATAACCACACCAACCACTACAAATAACCACACCAACCACCACAAATAACCACACCAACCACCACAAATAACCACACCAACCACTACGGATAACCACACCAACCACCACGAATAACCACACCAACCACCACGAATAACCACACCAACCACTATGAATAACCACACCAACCACCACGAATAACCACACCAACCACCACGAATAACCACACCAACCACCACGAATAACAACACCAACCACCACGAATAACCACACCAACCACTATGAATAACCACACCAACCACCACGAATAACCACACCAACCACCACGAATAACCACACCAACCACTATGGATAACCACACCAACCACTATGGATAACCACACCAACCACCAAGAATAACCACACCAACCACATAACCACACCAACCACTACGAATAACCACACCAACCACTATGGATAACCACACCAACCACATAACCACACCAACCACCACGAATAACCACACCAACCACTATGGATAACCACACCAACCACCAAGAATAACCACACCAACCACATAACCACACCAACCACCATGAATAACCACACCAACCACTATGGATAACCACACCAACCACTATGGATAACCACACCAACCACCAAGAATAACCACACCAACCACATAACCACACCAACCACCACAAATAACCACACCAACCACTACGGATAACCACACCAACCACCACGAATAACCACACCAACCACCACGAATAACCACTCCAACCACCACAAGTAACAACACCAACCACCACGAATAACCACACCAACCACTATGAATAACCACACCAACCACCACGAATAACCACACCAACCACCACGAATAACCACACCAACCACTATGGATAACCACACCAACCACTATGGATAACCACACCAACCACCAAGAATAACCACACCAACCACATAACCACACCAACCACTACGAATAACCACACCAACCACTATGGATAACCACACCAACCACATAACCACACCAACCACCACGAATAACCACACCAACCACTATGGATAACCACACCAACCACCAAGAATAACCACACCAACCACATAACCACACCAACCACCACGAATAACCACACCAACCACTATGGATAACCACACCAACCACTATGGATAACCACACCAACCACCAAGAATAACCACACCAACCACATAACCACACCAACCACCACAAATAACCACACCAACCACTACGGATAACCACACCAACCACCACGAATAACCACACCAACCACCACGAATAACCACTCCAACCACCACAAGTAACAACACCAACCACCACGAATAACCACACCAACCACTATGAATAACCACACCAACCACCACGAATAACCACACCAACCACCACGAATAACCACACCAACCACCACGAATAACCACACCAACCACCACGAATAACCACTCCAACCACCACAAGTAACAACACCAACCACCACGAATAACCACACCAACCACTACGAATAACCACACCAACCACCACGAATAACCACACCAACCACCACGAATAACCACACCAACCACTATGGATAACCACACCAACCACCAAGAATAACCACACCAACCACATAACCACACCAACCACTACGAATAACCACACCAACCACTACGAATAACCACACCAACCACCACAAATAACCACACCAACCACCAAGAATAACCACACCAACCACCAAGAATAACCACACCAACCACCAAGAATAACCACACCGTTCACCATAGATAACCATTTGCTACTTTAATGTTTCCCATAATCCCCATGGCGGCCACCTGCGCTTCTCAGAATGTACCACAGCATCTTTTATATTATAATATAAAAGATTTATATCTATAATATAACTCTGTGGCTTAGCCATAGAGTCATATAGATATAATTCGATTACATTATGATATAAAAGAGTTATATCTAAAAGAGTCAGAATACTCCGTGTGCTCCTTCACATGATGCAAATGTAATGCCAACTGTCACACTTCAGCATTCTCTTTACAACAAAAGTAAATCCTACTAATGATCCACCAAGACAAAAAGAAAGAAAAAGTACATTATAGTACACTGTTAACAACAATAATGACATTAATTATGAGTGTCTGAGGTTACAGAGGCGGGGCTATGACATTGTTTCACAAAAGTTCTGTATGTTCAGCTGACGCGACTGAACCCGACCCAACATGAATATCGTTTTAAAATATTTGTCTGAACCTGACCCAACCCGTCGGGTTTTTAAAAACCTATCCAGAGGAAAATCTACAGTTACTTCATTTAGTTCTGTCAACACACATTTATATTTCTGTGCATACATTAAACTATAAAGTACACACCCATAAACAGCTGCAGAGAACAACATAAACATCACATACAGTGTGATGCGTTCATGTTCTGTATGTGAAACATAAGAACCACACACACTGTGACAGGCAAACATATGGGCATCTGCAGGAGAGTAAACCAGTTAAAGAGGAAATACAGAGAAGTACACTGGAGTCAGTACGCACAGCAAAAGTGTCTGTGTGGGAATGAGCAAGGAGGCAATCCAGGAAACAAAGTTGAGAGTCAAAACACAGTCAGCAAACAATGTCCAAAGACGACTGGCTAATCTCAGGAAACAGGGAAGATTGCAGTGGTCAGCAACAGGAGGTCAAACACAGAAACAATACCAGAAGATGAGCAGAGGAGCTGGATGGTGTGTAACTGGAGTGAGTGGCTGTGTACTGTTAGTGTGTGTGAGATTCAATAAACTGGGAAAATAGTGTGCATGTGGACTGGAAGTCAGAATGCCCATGAACAGGAAGTAAAGCTGAGGAAAAAGACAGAATAAAAGCCCTGCAGAGGCACATTCACGAGAAAATAATCAGAAGAAACAATCTAGAAACACCAGAGATGTAATCAGAAAGTGAACTGCAACACATTTGTATTTTTTGTTTATTTTACATTGTTTTTGAGATTTGTTTTCAATTTGAAAAGAAAGCATAATTTTTAAATTTGCTTGTGAAGAATACAGATTTATATATATATATATATATATATATATATATAAAACAAAACTGAGATCACAAAACAAAGGAAGAAACTAAAGCTTGTGAAAGCTGCAGAGGAAGAGTGTTGTTTTTTTGTTGTTTGTTTTAATGATATTCTATGTGCAACAGTTGAAGTACGTTCATGTTCCTTTAACCTACCCAGTATGGCTAGTACAGTGTTGTCCTTCAGGACCTCCATGGACCCTGAGCAGACGAAGTAGATGGCCTGCAGGGCGTCCCCCTGCCGGATGAGAAACTCCCCCGGGGCACAGAAGGAGGTTTTGATGATAAGCGAGAGGGAGCGCAGGCAGCCCCTGCTGGCTGACTCAAAGAGAGGCAGCTGAAGCAGCTCCTTGTTCAGGTGCATGGCGATGTCGGCCCTCAGCTCGTCTGGAAAGTCCTTCAACAGCTGCAAGAAGAGGATTGCTTCAGTTACTCCGTCCACGAGCTGAAAAGTCTCAGGTACACACAATAGCTCACAATGATAACATCATCGTCTTCTTACAGTTTCCTCAAAGAGTCACTTCAACCAAAAACAAATAAATAAAAATGAATAATATATATATATAGACACTCAACAAAATATAAACGCAACACTTTTGGTTTTGCTCCCATTTTGTATGAGATGAACTCAAAGATCTAAAACTTTTTCCACATACACAATATCACCATTTCCCTCAAATATTGTTCACAAACCAGTCTAAATCTGTGATAGTGAGCACTTCTCCTTTGCTGAGATAATCCATCCCACCTCACAGGTGTGCCATATCAAGATGCTGATTAGACACCATGATTAGTGCACAGGTGTGCCTTAGACTGTCCACAATAAAAGGCCACTCTGAAAGGTGCAGTTTTATCACACAGCACAATGCCACAGATGTCGCAAGATTTGAGGGAGCGTGCAGTTGGCATGCTGACAGCAGGAATGTCAACCAGAGCTGTTGCTCGTGTATTGAATGTTCATTTCTCTACCATAAGCCGTCTCCAAAGGCGTTTCAAAGACGTTGGCAGTACATCCAACCAGCCTCACAACAGCAGACCACGTGTAACCACACCAGCCCAGGACCTCCACATCCAGCATGTTCACCTCCAAGATCGTCTGAGACCAGCCACTCGGACAGCTGCTGAAACAATCGGTTTGCATAACCAAAGAATTTCTGCACAAACTGTCAGAAACCGTCTCAGGGAAGCTCATCTGCATGCTCGTCGTCCTCATCGGGGTCTCGACCTGACTCCAGTTCGTCGTCATAACCCACTTGAGTGGGAAAATGCTCACATTCACTGGTGTTTGGCACGTTGGAGAGGTGTTCTCTTCACGGGTGAATCCCGGTTCACACTGTCCAGGGCAGATGGCAGACAGCGTGTGTGGCGTCGTGTGGGTGAGCGGTTTTCTGATGTCAGTGTTGTGGATCGAGTGGCCCATGGTGGCGGTGGGGTTATGGTATGGGCAGGCGTCTGTTATGGATGAAGAACACAGGTGCATTTTATTGATGGCATTTTGAATGCACAGAGATACCGTGATGAGATCCTGAGGCCCATTGTTGTGCCATACATCCAAGAACATCACCTCATGTTGCAGCAGGATAATGCACGGCCCCATGTTGCAAGGATCTGTACACAATTCTTGGAAGCTGAAAATGTCCCAGTTCTTGCATGGCCGGCATACTCACCGGACATGTCACCCATTGAGCATGTTTGGGATGCTCTGGACCGGCGTATACGACAGCGTGTACCAGTTCCTGCCAGTATCCAGCAACTTCGCACAGCCATTGAAGAGGAGTGGACCAACATTCCACAGGCCACAATTGACAACCTGATCAACTCTATGTGAAGGAGATGTGTTGCACTGCATGAGGCAAATGGTCACACTAGATACTGACTGGTATCCCCCCCCCAATAAAACAAAACTGCACCTTTCAGAGTGGCCTTTTATTGTGGGCAGTCTAAGGCACACCTGTGCACTAATCATGGTGTCTAATCAGCATCTTGATATGGCACACCTGTGAGGTGGGATGGATTATCTCAGCAAAGGAGAAGTGCTCACTATCACAGATTTAGACTGGTTTGTGAACAGTATTTGAGGGAAATGGTGATATTGTGTATGTGGAAAAAGTTTTAGATCTTTGAGTTCATCTCATACAAAATGTGAGCAAAACCAAAAGTGCTGCGTTTATATTTTTTTGAGTGTATATATTTTAACTTTTATCCATTCATGTACACTGAACAAAAAATATAAACGCAACACTTTTGCTTTTGCTCACATTTTTCATGATCTGAACTCAAAGATCTAAAACATCTGCTACAGATTAGATTAGATTAGATAGGCCTTTATTGATCCCTTGGGAAGGCTCCCTCAGGGAAACTGAGGTTCCAGCAGCATTGGACAGAAGCACACAGGGTAAGAAGCACACAGAGCATCAAAAATGAAAGTAAAGTCAGTTTGCAAATATAAATACACAATATAAATACCAGACATACTGATCAATCCTGGTTTACTGTCTACTACTGTTCCTCTCCTTCCCGTCCTCTGTCTTCCTGTTACTCCTCCTCCCTCTGAGTGAGGAGTTGTACAGTCTGATGGTCTGAGGGACAAAGGAGTTTCTCAGTCTGTTGATCCTGCTCTTGGGAAGGAGCAGTCTGTGGCTGAAGAGGCTCCTGTGGTTGCTGGTGACTGGCATCGTCCATAATGTCCAGCAGTTTGTCCATTGTTCTCTTCTCTGCCAGCATCACCAGAGAGCCCAGCTTCATGCCAACCACAGAGCCTGCCCACCTGGTCAGTCTGTCCAGTCTGGAAGTGTCCTTCTGAAATGTGCCGTGCTCCCCCGAGCACACCAAAGTGTAAAAGAGGACGCTGGCTACTACGGACTGGTAGAACATCCACAGGAGTTTCCTGCAGATGTTAAACGACCGCAGCCTCCTCAGAAAGTCCAGCCTGCGCTGTCCCTTCCTGTACAGGTGGTTGGTGTTGGTTGTCCAGTCCAGTTTGCTGTGCAGCCACAGCCTGAGGTATGTGTAGGATCCCACAGCCTCCACCGCAGCTCCCTCAATCAGAACTGGTAGTGGACTTGCTCTGGACTTCCCAAAGTCAAAGGATTCAAGGATTCAAAAGAATTTTATTGTCATATGCACAAAGGAACATGTTCCCTGCACAATGAAACGTGTTTACTGCATTTAACCCATCCTCATTGCCAGTTAGGAGCAGAGGTCGCCTTTAGGCGCCCGGGAACCAGCTCCAGATGTATATCTCTGCCTTATGGCCAACAGCAGGGCTGAGCAAACCATGACCGGCCTCATGACAACAGACGACACACACATAACACACAACACACATAAGCCGTGTGCTAGGACCAATTTTATTCACTTTATACATGTTTCCCTTAGGCAGTATTATTAGAAAGCATTGCTTAAATTTTCATTGTTACGCAGATCAATCAATCAATTTTTTTTTTATATAGCGCCAAATCACAACAAACAGTTGCCCCAAGGCGCTTTATATTGTAAGGCAAGGCCATACAATAATTATGTAAAACCCCAACGGTCAAAACGACCCCCTGTGAGCAAGCACTTGGCTACAGTGGGAAGGAAAAACTCCCTTTTAACAGGAAGAAACCTCCAGCAGAACCAGGCTCAGGGAGGGGCAGTCTTCTGCTGGGACTGGTTGGGGCTGAGGGAGAGAACCAGGAAAAAGACATGCTGTGGAGGGGAGCAGAGATCGATCACTAATGATTAAATGCAGAGTGGTGCATACAGAGCAAAAGAGAAAGAAACACTCAGTGCATCATGGGAACCCCCCAGCAGTCTACGTCTATAGCAGCATAACTAAGGGATGGTTCAGGGTCACCCGATCCAGCCCTAACTATAAGCTTTAGCAAAAAGGAAAGTTTTAAGCCTAATCTTAAAAGTAGAGAGGGTGTCTGTCTCCCTGATCTGAATTGGGAGCTGGTTCCACAGGAGAGGAGCCTGAAAGCTGAAGGCTCTGCCTCCCATTCTACTCTTACAAACCCTAGGAACTACAAGTAAGCCTGCAGTCTGAGAGCGAAGCACTCTATTGGGGTGATACTGGATGATACCCAGCTTTATCTATCCATGAAGCCAGAGGACACACACCAATTAGCTAAACTGCAGGATTGTCTTACAGACATAAAGACATGGATGACCTCTAATTTCCTGCTTTTAAACTCAGATAAAACTGAAGTTATTGTACTTGGCCCCACAAATCTTAGAAACATGGTGTCTAACCAGATCCTTACTCTGGATGGCATTACCCTGACCTCTAGTAATACTGTGAGAAATCTTGGAGTCATTTTTGATCAGGATATGTCCTTCAATGCGCATATTAAACAAATATGTAGGACTGCTTTTTTGCATTTACGCAATATCTCTAAAATTAGAAAGGTCTTGTCTCAGAGTGATGCTGAAAAACTAATTCATGCATTTATTTCCTCTAGGCTGGACTATTGTAATTCATTATTATCAGGTTGTCCTAAAAGTTCCCTGAAAAGCCTTCAGTTAATTCAAAATGCTGCAGCTAGAGTACTGACGGGGACTAGAAGGAGAGAGCATATCTCACCCATATTGGCCTCTCTTCATTGGCTTCCTGTTAATTCTAGAATAGAATTTAAAATTCTTTTTCTTACTTATAAGGTTTTGAATAATCAGGTCCCATCTTATCTTAGGGACCTCGTAGTACCATATCACCCCAATAGAGCGCTTCGCTCTCAGACTGCAGGCTTACTTGTAGTTCCTAGGGTTTGTAAGAGTAGAATGGGAGGCAGAGCCTTCAGCTTTCAGGCTCCTCTCCTGTGGAACCAGCTCCCAATTCAGATCAGGGAGACAGACACCCTCTCTACTTTTAAGATTAGGCTTAAAACTTTCCTTTTTGCTAAAGCTTATAGTTAGGGCTGGATCAGGTGACCCTGAACCATCCCTTAGTTATGCTGCTATAGACTTAGACTGCTGGGGGGTTCCCATGATGCACTGAGTGTTTCTTTCTCTTTTTGCTCTGTATGCACCACTCTGCATTTAGTCATTAGTGATTGATCTCTGCTCCCCTCCACAGCATGTCTTTTTCCTGGTTTTCCTGGTTCTCTCCCTCAGCCCCAACCAGTACCAGCAGAGGACTGCCCCTCCCCTCCCTTGTGATTTGGCGCTATATAAATAAAATTGATTGATTGATTGATAAGCCGGCCCGGTACATGAACACATATAAAAAGCACACACAAGGTAAAACTTGGGAAAGAAAAACCTTCATAGCTGCTGCATTGAATCATGCAGCAGCTATGAAGGAAAAAACCCATCAGCACAGTGAACAATGATCACACACAACAACAGGATGAGAGACGACGACCGAGATTTGTAAGAGTCCAGTTCAGACAGAACACCCTGGTGGCAGCCTTTAGGCGCCATCAACGGCCTTGTTCGTCCAATCTGGAGGGAGGAGGGGCCCAGCCCTGAACAGTCCACTGTCCACAGTCAAGGTCAGAGCTGGAGAAGCTGAGGCGGGGGAAGACCAGGGAGTGAGGCTTGAGTGTTGTTCTTCTCCAGGAGGTTTTTATCACAGCGGCCTTGAAGTGCAGCTGTGTTTTGGGAAGCCAACTGAAAATCCAGATTAGCAGACGCCTGAAAGATTCCACAGTCTGAGACAGAGTGGCTACATCTGAATTAGGAGAGGAGATGTGGTCATTACTGACGATCAATGCGGTTTTCCAGTGCAGCCATTCTTCCCGACATGGTATCCAACGCGTGGTTAACACTCGCCGACTGAGCTGACACTGCCCTTCCCATCGAATCAATCATGTGGGGCAGCCTGGATGGGCCAATTATTGCCGCTTCCACTTTCTTAATTTTCCGGTAAACCAGCGCTATGCCCGCTCCACACAGCAGGAACCCGGTCACCACCATGCCAAATATATACACATCTTTGACGTCCTCCACAGACAGCGTGTAAAGGCACATGACCTGCCATTTCCTCCAACTGTCCATCACGTAACCCATCACATGTGTCCTGGCAGGACAGGTTGGGTCCTCCGCTCCCGAGTGTCTTGTAGAAAAAATAGTGTCAATTGCGTTCAGAGACCACTTTAACAGATCCATTTTTGCTGTTTCCAGAAGAGCAAAGCTGGCAGCCTCACAGACAACACGCCACAGAAGCAGGAAAGATAAGGAGGGAGGGAGAAGAGAAAAATGCGACCGTCTCAGCCGAGAGCAAGGAGGCAAAAAAAAAAAAAAGTCAATGACCAGTGCCTTTGTCTTTGAGGTATATACACAAAAGACCTATTTTTCTCAAATATTAGTTACAAATCTGTCTAAATCTGTGTTAGTGAGTACTTCTTCTTTGCTGAAATAATTTGTCCCACCTCACAGGTGTACCACATCAAGATGCTGATTAGACAGCATGATTACTGCACAGGTGTGCCTTAGGCTGGCCACAATAAAAGGCCACTCTCAGAGAAATAGATCTTTTGTATATATAGAAAATGTTTAGATCTTTGAGTTCAGATCGTGAAAAATGGGAGTAAAAACAAAAGTGTTGCATTTATATTTTTCTTCAGTAGGTCAGAGGAGAGGATTTATTTTTGATAAAATTCTGCCAATCATCCAATATCGACTCAAATTTACATGTAATCTGAATCTGTCTCAAGATTTTACCTTTTGATCTTTTGTCCTTTTCTTTTACCATGTCTTATGCTTTTTGACATCATAAAGCTTTGTGACCACCCTTGGTTTGTATGGATGTGATCCAGCAGAGATGTGTGAGGCACGACAACGGATAGAAATCTGAGAGGAGGAGTTGGTGTGAGAGGAGGTCGAGGTGGTCGAAGTGGTCAGTGAAGACAAAGAACAGTAATATCTGATGAATTGACCATGTTCTTGTCCATGAACATGAGGGAGGACGGACAAAGGGTCCAACCAAACATCAGTAGAATCACTGCGTCCACCAGAATCCCAAGATTTAGAGAAGAGAACAGGTCATGACCTTTTCTGACATTATAGTATGTAAATGTTGACAGGAGTGACTGTATGACTATACTATATACTGTACCACAGTATACTGTAATTAAATACATGTTTCAGTACATCACTGTGCCAGTGTACTGTAGTATTGTAATGGAGGGTCAGTCTAACTGTGTCTAGTATTCCATGTATATTTTTTTGTACTTTATTTTTACACAGACTTAATGTATACAAGTGCTAAATGCACAGGATTTCTGTTAGTTTTTGTCCTGTACAAGTACTACGTTTACAGTTTTTCACAGTTGCTAAAACACTAAACCCTGTTCCATGAATCAAACTCTCAAATGCCTGAACACATTTATTGAATTAATCTCTCTTTTAGCAAAACTACAGACTACTTCCACCTTGGTAGGTGCATTTTGCAAAACTCTAAACACATTCTCATACTATAAAGCACATTTTGATGCACTTCTTATTTATACTGTCAACCAAACCAGGCAGAAGATAAACACAATTAAAGCACAATTGACAGCAGGTAGAAACATCAACTCAAAATTTATAACACTTGGGTCTAATGATGTGACAACCAATATAAGTCAGTTTAGAGCTGAAACAGGCTGGTTGGAGATTCATTTCAATAATGGAGAGAAACCAGAGGCACAGGGGAGGAGTGTGTGGAAGAGATGGAAGAGGAAGACAAAGAGTTATTGTCAATGATGAAATCCAGGCAACAATCATTGACCATGTTCTAGTTCATGGGATGTCGATGTGAGAAGCAGGACTTTGAGAACGACCTAACATCAGCCGTTTGTCAGTGGCTTCAATAATCCAGAGATTCAGACAAGAGAACAGGTACAGTGTAAGTGTCCATACTGTGTACAGTAGACAACACGGTACAAAGTCCACAGTTACAGCAGAGGGGTACATGTAAGAATTCACTGTGTCACTGTCCTCTTGGCTTTTCTTTGACTGTATATTTACTTGGGTAGAACTGTAAGACTGCCAGGCCGAGGTGGAAGGACCCCTATGTTCTCTCAGGCGCAGGAGGCCCTGATAGTTGATATGGTCTTACAAAATAACACAATTAGACTCAGAGAAATCCAACAAGACAATGTCAGTTTTGAAGGGGTAAACACCATCAGCCTTTCCACCACTGACTGTGTCCTCAAGGGCAACAGGGTGCACATGAAGCAGGTGTATAGGGTGTCCATTGAGCGCAACTCTGAGACAGTGAAAGAGCTCAGATATGAGTGTGTCCAAGTAAGTGTACATTCAGACACAGTACAAAATTACTGCATACATGCTACGGTCAGACTCAGTGGCTTTGCAGTACAAATCATATTCTGTACAGTATCTGCCTTGTTCACTTATAAAACTATCTATATTTGAATTGGATGCCAGTGAAAGACCCCATGAATATATATTTGTGGATGAAGCAGGTTTTGATCTTGTGAAGAGGAGACGGAGGAGCCGGAACATAATTGGTCATTGAGCCACTGTTGCCGTCCCTGGTCAGCGTGGTGGCAATGTGACCATTTGTGCTGCTATAAGCAACCGTGGGGTCCATCAACATGTCACACTGGGGCCATGTAACACTCAGCACCTTCTAACTTTTCTTGCAGGTCTTCGGACTGTTTTGATAGAGAGGCAGAATGAGCTGAATGACCAACATACTTATGTCATGATTTGGGACAATGTCACCTTCTACCACGCTGCTCAAATAAGGGAATGGATTAACATCACTGACCAAATGGCGTATTGTATTGGTGGTGGCGAGACTCATGTTGCTGCGGCCCTCACCCACTTTGCCTCATTTACTGAGGTAATTGGAGTGTAAACGTAATCTCGTTGTTGCTGCATTTGTAATGACAATAAATCTCATTCCAATTCATCAGTTTGTACCTCCCACCGTTCTCCCCTTTCCTAAACCCCATGGAGGAGTTTTTATCTAGTCAGAGGTGGAAGGTTTATGACAGGCAGCTCTATATCAGGGCTGATCTCCTGCGGGTCATGGAGTTGGCTTGTGGCGACATACATGAAGACTCGTGCCAAGGCTGGATGTGCCACACTAGAGCCTTCTTCCTCTGTTGCCTCAGAAGGGAGAATATCGCTTGTGATGTCGATGAAGTTCTGTGGCCCGACCCAGGCCAAAGGTGTGATGAAGTTCAGTGAGCTTCTTCTTTTTTAATTCCTTATTTATTTTTGTTGTAATATTTTATTTTTTGATTGCAGATTTCCCCTATTTCTTTTACAGTTCTGTATTACACTCCAGGAGCTCTTTGCCCTGAACACTGTGTCTTCTGTTGTTTGATGTGCTGTGTGATCACTGCTCAGCAAGATTTTAATTTTGACTGCTTTGAGACTGATTCTGAGACAATTAGTTGGTTTTAAGCACAGTTAAAAGTGTTTTGAGGTGAATGTTGAGTTTTGTAACAAGAATTTAGGGTTTCAGGTATGTAGTTTGAATAATGGGTTTTGTGTTCACAGTTTTGATAAATAGGTAAATAGTTTCAAAAATTAGTTTTAGCAATTGTGGAAAAACTATAAATGCAAAGAATTTCTGTTATTTTTATTTTATTTTTTACTATGTACAAGTGCTAAATGCACAGGGTTTTGTTTTGCAACATACTACATTTAGCCTACAGTGAACAATAAACATTTATTTCTACGGCTTCTCACTAGGGTTTGTAATTTTGATTGACTTGAATGAATAAGATTTATTGTCATTGTCATTACACGAGTGCAACAACAATGAAATTTACGTTTACACTCCAACTGCCCCAGACAAAATACAGCAATTAATCCACAATTATTACAAGTTTACCATAATAATGGCACACATCAGAATTAAAGACAACACATATACATTTGACATTGTTTATGTGCACTAAACTTGAAGCAGTCCGTCATCTGAATTGAGGCAAAGGCAGGGGCAGAGCCTGGGGTTTTGTGAATGTACATAGCTTGAAAATTGGGTTTTGTGTTCACAGTTTAGAGAAAAGGAGAGCAAAGTTTCTATAATGAGTTGGAAAGGTGTGTGAGTCCAGAATTGTTTTAGAACTTTAGACCTCAGCAATTTTTAGAAGAACTCAACACTTTTATTTCCCATTAATTATGTAATTTGTTTTATGTTAATTTACTGTCTTAATGTATTTATAAATGGTTTAGGTTCTTGTTATCATATACACACTATTATTATTATTATTTTAATTTTACTTCTATTTTGCCATTTGATTTTTAAAAGGACCACAATGGAAATAGTGTTTTCATTTTCTTGTGCAATCCATGCATTTTTAATGTATTTACAATTATATTATGTACTTACATTGAACTTAGTAAATAAAATCACTCACCACACGCACACTTTTAATATAAAGATGACTGACCCCCCTCTGCTGGAATGGTATGTGTGTCCAGAAAGCAGTTAGTAACATCCATTGTTCAGTGTTGTTAGCTAATATCTGTAGCTTCTCCAAAAATATTTGTCCTATCAACTTTCCTTTTCGCAAGACTTCCGGTGGTGAGCAATGGCGTAGGTAGCAAGTTGCGGGCTCTCACTGACTCTGTGCTTTTTTTTTTTATCTGTCAATACCCCATTTTGGAGAATATATTTATTTTCTTTGGACTCTCCTAAACTTGAGGAGGTTCAGAGGCTCCAGAAAGTATGTCCAAATCTACCAAAGGCAACAGGAAAGACCTAGGGCATAATTTTGGGTAGGGCCGCTAGGGTCACGTCCCTGCCAATATTCAGCCCCCTACTGTGTAATCACGACCAATAAAACCGCGAATCCAGATGGAATGGGGGCGTGGGGGAGGGATGTGCCCCCCCACAACACCCCTAGATTAAAGGTTCAGTTTTGAAGCCTTTTTTACTACAACTACTAATACTACTTAAAATAATAATAATTTCGACAAGTAAAATGTTTAGAGACAATTTAAATGTTAGAAAAATCAATCAATCAATCAACTTTTTTCTTATATAGCGCCAAATCACAACAAACAGTTGCCCCAAGGCGCTCCATATTGCAAGGCAAGGCCATACAATAACCATGAAAAACCCCAACGGTCAAAACGACCCCCTATGAGCAAGCACTTGGCCACAGTGGGAAGGAAAAACTCCCTTTTAACAGGAAGAAACCTCCAGCAGAACCAGGCTCAGGGAGGGGCAGTCTTCTGCTGAGACTGGTTGGGGCTGAGGGAAAGAACCAGGAAAAAGACATGCCGAGAAGGGGGGCAGAGATCGATCACTAATGATTAAATGCAGAGTGATGCATACAGAGCAAAAAAAAGAAAGAAACAGTGCATCATGGGAACCCCCCCACAGTCTACGTCTAAAGCAACATAACCAAGGGATGGTTCAGGGTCACCCGATCCAGCCCTAACTATAAGCTTTAGCAAAAAGGAAAGTTTTAAGCCTAATCTTAAAAGTAGAGAGGGCATCTGTCTCCCTGATCTGAATTGGGAGCTGGTTCCACAGGAGAGGAGCCTGAAAGCTGAAGGCTCTGCCTCCCATTCTACTCTTACAAACCCTAGGAACTACAAGTAAGCCTGCAGTCTGAGAGCGAAGCGCTCTATTGGGGTGATATGGTACTACGAGGTCCCTAAGATAAGAAGGGACCTGATTATTCAAAACCTTATAAGTAAGAAGAAGAATTTTAAATTCTATTCTAGAATTAACAGGAAGCCAATGAAGAGAGGCCAACACGGGTGAGATATGCTCTCTCCTGCTAGTCCCCGTCAGTACTCTAGCTGCAGCATTCTGAACCAACTGAAGGCTTTTTAGGGAACCTTTAGGACAACCTGATAATAATGAATTACAATAGTCCAGCCTAGAGGAAATAAATGCATGAATTAGTTTTTCAGCATCACTCTGAGACAAGACCTTTCTGATTTTAGAGATATTGCGTAAATGCAAAAAGGCAGTCCTACATATTTGTTTAATATGCGCTTTGAATGACATATCCTGATCAAAAATAACTCCAAGATTTCTCACAGTATTACTAGAGATCAGGGAAATGCCATCCAGAGTAACGATCTGGTTAGACACCATGCTTCTAAGATTTGTGGGGCCAAGTACAATAACTTCAGTTTTATCTGAGTTTAAAAGCAGGAAATTAGAGGTCATCCATGTCTTTATGTCTGTAAGACAATCCTGCAGTTTAGCTAATTGGTGTGTGTCCTCTGGCTTCATGGATAGATAAAGCTGGGTATCATCTGCGTAACAATGAAAATTTAAGCAATACCGTCTAATAATACTGCCCAAGGGAAGCATGTATAAAGTGAATAAAATTGGTCCTAGCACAGAACCTTGTGGAACTCCATAATTAACTTTAGTCTGTGAAGAAGATTCCCCATTTACATGAACAAACTGTAATCTATTAGACAAATATGATTCAAACCACCGCAGCGCAGTGCCTTTAATACCTATGACATGCTCTAATCTCTGTAATAAAATTTTATGGTCAACAGTATCAAAAGCAGCACTGAGGTCCAACAGAACAAGCACAGAGATGAGTCCACTGTCCGAAGCCATAAGAAGATCATTTGTAACCTTCACTAATGCTGTTTCTGTACTATGATGAATTCTAAAACCTGACTGAAACTCTTCAAATAGACCATTCCTCTGCAGGTGATCAGTTAGCTGTTTTACAACTACCCTCTCAAGAATCTTTGAGAGAAAAGGAAGGTTGGAGATTGGCCTATAATTAGCTAAGATAGCTGGGTCAAGTGATGGCTTTTTAAGTAATGGTTTAATTACTGCCACCTTAAAGGCCTGTGGTACATAACCAACTAACAAAGATAGATTGATCATATTTAAGATCGAAGCATTAAATAATGGTAGGACTTCCTTGAGCAGCCTGGCAGGAATGGGGTCTAATAAACATGTTGATGGTTTGGAGGAAGTGACTAATGAAAATAACTCAGACAGAACAATCGGAGAGAAAGAGTCTAACCAAATACCGGCATCACTGAAAGCAGCCAAAGATAACGATACATCTTTGGGATGGTTATGAGTAATTTTTTCTCTAATAGTCAAAATTTTGTTAGCAAAGAAAGTCATGAAGTCATCACTAGTTAAAGTTAATGGAATACTCAGCTCAATAGAGCTCTGACTCTTTGTCAGCCTGGCTACAGTGCTGAAAAGAAACCTGGGGTTGTTCTTATTTTCTTCAATTAGTGATGAGTAGAAAGATGTCCTAGCTTCACGGAGGGCTTTCTTATAGAGCAACAAACTCTTTTTCCAGGCTAAGTGAAGATCTTCTAAATTAGTGAGACGCCATTTCCTCTCCAACTTACGGGTTATCTGCTTTAAGCTACGAGTTTGTGAGTTATACCACGGAGTCAGACACTTCTGATTTAAAGCTCTCTTTTTCAGAGGAGCTACAGCATCCAAAGTTGTCTTCAATGAGGATGTAAAACTATTGACGAGATACTCTATCTCCCTTACAGAGTTTAGGTAGCTACTCTGCTCTGTGTTGGTATATGACATTAGAGAACATAAAGAAGGAATCATATCCTTAAACCTAGTTACAGCGCTTTCTGAAAGACTTCTAGTGTAATGAAACTTATTCCCCACTGCAGGGTAGTCCATCAGGGTAAATGTAAATGTTATTAAAAAATGATCAGACAGAAGGGAGTTTCAGGGAATACTGTTAAGTCTTCTATTTCCATACCATAAGTCAGAACAAGATCTAAAATATGATTAAAGTGGTGGGTGGACTCATTTACTTTTTGAGCAAAGCCGATAGAGTCTAATAATAGATTAAATGCAGTGTTGAGGCTGTCATTCTCAGCATCTATGTGGATGTTAAAATCACCCACTATAATTATCTTATCTGAGCTAAGCACTAAGTCAGACAAAAGGTCTGAAAATTCACAGAGAAACTCACAGTAACGACCAGGTGGACGATAGATAATAACAAATAAAACTGGTTTTTGGGACTTCCAATTTGGATGGACAAGACTAAGAGACAAGCTTTCAAATGAATTAAAGCTCTGTCTAGGTTTTTGATTAATTAATAAGCTGGAATGGAAGATTGCTGCTAATCCTCCGCCTCGGCCCGTACTACGAGCATTCTGACAGTTAGTGTGACTCGGGGGTGTTGACTCATTTAAACTAACATATTCATCCTGCTGTAACCAAGTTTCTGTTAGGCAGAATAAATCAGTACGTTGATCAATTATTATATCATTTACCAACAGGGACTTAGAAGAGAGAGACCTAATGTTTAATAGACCACATTTAACTGTTTTAGTCTGTGGTGCAGTTGAAGGTGCTATATTATTTTTTCTTTTTGAATTTTTATGCTTAAATAGATTTTTGCTGGTTATTGGTGGTCTGGGAGCAGGCACCGTCTCTACGGGGATGGGGTAATGAGGGGATGGCAGGGGGAGAGAAGCTGCAGAGAGGTGTATAAGACCACAGCTCTGCCTCCTGGTCCCAACGCTAGACAGTCACAGTTTGGAGGATCCAAAAAAATTGGCCAGATTTCTAGAAATGAGAGCTGCTCCATCTAAAGTGGGATGGATGCCGTCTCTCCTAACAAGACCAGGTTTTCCCCAGAAGCTTTGCCAATTATCAATGAAGCCCACCTCATTTTTTGGACACCACTCAGACAGCCAGCAATTCAAGGAGAACATGTGGCTAAACATGTCACTCCCGGTCTGATTGGGGAGGGGCCCAGAGAAAACAACAGAGTCCGACATTGTTTTTGCAAAGTTACACACCGATTTAATGTTAATTTTAGTGACCTCCGATTGGCGTAACCGAGTGTCATTACTGCAGACGTGAATTACAATCTTACCAAATTTACGCTTAGCCTTAGCCAGCAGTTTCAAATTTCCTTCAATGTCGCCTGCTCTGGCCCCCGGAAGACAATTGACTATGGTTGCTGGTGTCGCTAACTTCACATTTCTCAAAACAGAGTCGCCAATAACCAGAGTTTGATCCTCGGCGGGTGTGTCGTCGAGTGGGGAAAAACGGTTAGAGATGTGAACGGGTTGACGGTGTACACGGGGCTTCTGTTTAGGGCTACGCTTCCTCCTCACAGTCACCCAGTCAGCCTGCTTTCCCGACTGCACGGGATCTGCCAGGGGGGAACTAACGGCGGCTAAGCTACCTTGGTCCGCACCGACTACAGGGGCCTGGCTAGCTGTAGAATTTTCCACGGTGCGGAGCCGAGCCTCCAATTCGCCTGGCCTCCAAAGCTACGAATAAGCTGCACTTATTACAAGTACCGTTACTGCTAAAGGAGGCCGAGGAATAACTAAACATTTCACACCCAGAGCAGAAAAGTGCGGGAGAGACAGGAGAAGCCGCCATGCTAAATCGGCTAAGAGCTAGTAGCTATGCTAAGCTAGTGGATTCCTAAAAACACGCAAAGTAAATAATGTGCAAATAATCCAGAGGTGATTCAGCAGAAGGAGTGCCCCAATCAAGGCACCAAACAGGCCATGAAGCAGCACAGGGAACGCACAACAACGGTGCTAAAATAAAATAAAAATAAAAAAATATATAAATAAAAACGAAAGCGTTAGCAAGCTAATTAGCCTGCCAACGCTAATGAAAGTTAGCTGATAAAAGTGCTCCGTCGCGATGTTTCGACCGTTAGAGGTCTTCCTTAGGCGTTGGAGCACAGTAAAAAGTTAAAAAAAAAAAAAATTAAAAAGTAAAAAAGTAAAAAGGTAAAAAAGTCTTGAAAAAGACTGTTAGTTCAAGTCCAAAGCAGCAGGTAGCAGTCTCTGTGTAAACAGTCCCAACAGAGAGCCCTCCAAATCCAACCGAGCCATTCTAAAAATCAATCAATCAATCAATCAATTTTTTCATATAGCGCCAAATCACAACAAACAGTTGTCCCAAGGCGCTTTATATTGTAAGGCAAGGCCATACAATAATTATGTAAAACCCTAACGGTCAAAACGACCCCCTGTGAGCAAGCACTTGGCTACAGTGGGAAGGAAAAACTCCCTTTTAACAGGAAGAAACCTCCAGCAGAACCAGGCTCAGGGAGGGGCAGTCTTCTGCTGGGACTGGTTGGGGCTGAGGGAGAGAACCAGGAAAAAGACATGCTGTGGAGGGGAGCAGAGATCGATCACTAATGATTAAATGCAGAGTGGTGCATACAGAGCAAAAAGAGAAAGAAACAGTGCATCATGGGAACCCCCCAGCAGTCTACGTCTATAGCAGCATAACTAAGGGATGGTTCAGGGTCACCTGATCCAGCCCTAACTATAAGCTTTAGCAAAAAGGAAAGTTTTAAGCCTAATCTTAAAAGTAGAGAGGGTGTCTGTCTCCCTGATCTGAATTGGGAGCTGGTTCCACAGGAGAGGAGCCTGAAAGCTGAAGGCTCTGCCTCCCATTCTACTCTTACAAACCCTAGGAACTACAAGTAAGCCTGCAGTCTGAGAGCGAAGCGCTCTATTGGGGTGATATGGTACTACGAGGTCCCTAAGATAAGATGGGACCTGATTATTCAAAACCTTATAAGTAAGAAGAAGAATTTTAAATTCTATTCTAGAATTAACAGGAAGCCAATGAAGAGAGGCCAATATGGGTGAGATATGCTCTCTCCTTCTAGTCCCCGTCAGTACTCTAGCTGCAGCATTTTGAATTAACTGAAGGCTTTTTAGGGAACTTTTAGGCCAACCTGATAATAATGAATTACAATAGTCCAGCCTAGAGGAAATAAATGCATGAATTAGTTTTTCAGCATCACTCTGAGACAAGACCTTTCTAATTTTAGAGATATTGCGCAAATGCAAAAAAGCAGTCCTACATATTTGTTTAATATGCACATTGAATGACATATCCTGATCAAAATGACTCCAAGATTTCTCACAGTATTACTAGAGGTCAGGGTAATGCCATCCAGAGTAAGGATCTGGTTAGACACCATGTTTCTAAGATTTGTGGGGCCAAGTACAATAACTTCAGTTTTATCTGAGTTTAAAAGCAGGAAATTAGAGGTCATCCAGGTCTTTATGTCTGTAAGACAATCCTGCAGTTTAGCTAATTGGTGTGTGTCCTCTGGCTTCATGGATAGATAAAGCTGGGTATCATCTGCATAACAATGAAAATTTAAGCAATACCGTCTAATAATACTGCCTAAGGGAAGCATGTATAAAGTGAATAAAATTGGTCCTAGCACAGAACCTTGTGGAACTCCATAATTAACTTAGTCTGTGAAGAAGATTCCCCATTTACATGAACAAATTGTAATCTATTAGACAAATATGATTCAAACCACCGCAGCGCAGTGCCTTTAATACCTATGGCATGCTCTAATCTCTGTAATAAAATTTTATGGTCAACAGTATCAAAAGCAGCACTGAGGTCTAACAGAACAAGCACAGAGATGAGTCCACTGTCCGAGGCCATAAGAAGATCATTTGTAACCTTCACTAATGCTGTTTCTGTACTATGATGAATTCTAAAACCTGACTGAAACTCTTCAAATAGACCATTCCTCTGCAGATGATCAGTTAGCTGTTTTACAACTACCCTTTCAAGAATTTTTGAGAGAAAAGGAAGGTTGGAGATTGGCCTATAATTAGCTAAGATAGCTGGGTCAAGTGATGGCTTTTTAAGTAATGGTTTAATTACTGCCACCTTAAAAGCCTGTGGTACATAGCCAACTAACAAAGATAGATTGATCATATTTAAGATCGAAGCATAAATAATGGTAGGGCTTCCTTGAGCAGCCTGGTAGGAATGGGGTCTAATCAACATGTTGATGGTTTGGATGAAGTAACTAATGAAAATAACTCAGACAGAACAATCGGAGAGAAAGAGTCTAACCAAATACCGGCATCACTGAAAGCAGCCAAAGATAACGATACGTCTTTGGGATGGTTATGAGTAATTTTTTTCTCTAATAGTTAAAATTTTGTTAGCAAAGAAAGTCATGAAGTCATTACTAGTTAAAGTTAATGGAATACTGAGCTCAATAGAGCTCTGACTCTTTGTCAGCCTGGCTACAGTGCTGAAAAGAAACCTGGGGTTGTTCTTATTTTCTTCAATTAGTGATGAGTAGAAAGATGTCCTAGCTTTACGGAGGGCTTTTTTATAGAGCAACAGACTCTTTTTCCAGGCTAAGTGAAGATCTTCTAAATTAGTGAGACGCCATTTCCTCTCCAACTTACGGGTTATCTGCTTTAAGCTACGGGTTTGTGAGTTATACCACGGAGTCAGGCACTTCTGATTTAAAGCTCTCTTTTTTAGAGGAGCTACAGCATCCAAAGTTGTCTTCAATGAGGATGTAAAACTATTGATGAGATACTCTATCTCCCTTACAGAGTTTAGGTAGCTACTCTGCACTGTGTTGGTATATGGCATTAGAGAACATAAAAATGTTAGAATGAATTTAATAGTTACATTTATAAACAATGTAGGTTAGAAATTGCAAGTTTTACTGTTACAGTGCTGTCAACAGTTAAATATGAGGTCAAGAAAGAGGTCTTTATTTTACTTTTATAAAACAAGTATTTATTTTCATTGAAGTCAAGAAAGGGTGACTATAAAGTGAATTTTGGCAAAACAGGTATCATTGTCATGTTGAGGTGGCAGAGGGTTGTCGGCAGCTGGGAAAAGTAACTAAAAAAGTAACTAGTAATCTAACTTAGTTACTTTTCCAATTGAGTAATCAGTAAAGTAACTAAGTTACTTTTTCAAGGAATCAGTAATCAGTAATTGGATTACTTTATCAAAGTAACTGTGGCAACATTGCTGATTAGCTACCCGTTTCTCGCTAACTTGGTTGTCTATCCCACTTGTCACTCCAAGCAGCATCACTTCCCACAGTGGCCGCGACCCGCCCATCGACCCCCGTCCCCCCCCGCCCCTATCTCTCTCTCTTGAGCTAGACTTCGGTGATATTTGGTAATGGATGACGTCCCCCTCCCAAGAAATGAGATATTCATTCATTCTTCACAGTCAGTAATGTAAGTGCGGGGTCTCCGTCAAGCTTTAAAAACTAAGCAAAATCCCTTTCATGAATGGAAACCCTTCTTAAAAGCATTAGGCTTCTTCTGCTCTTGAGGCACTAGGCAGGTTTTAGCAACGTGGCAGGACGCATCGTTAGAGCTATAAGCTACTGCACAGTTGCAGGGAACTTATTAAAAGACTGTGCGGACGGACACAATAACAGACAGACAAACAGGAATCGATTCATTCATGAATAGGGATGGGTATCGAGAACCGGTTCCTTTCAGGTATCGTTAAGAAATGATTCGATCCACTGACATCAATAAGCTTTTTGCTTAACGATTCTGTTATCGGTCCTTCAGAGTCACTGTTATTTTGGGGGGTGTTTGTCAGGAAAATGATCATTTCTCTACATTGATTACAGACCCTGCAGTGGGTCCATAATCAACTTTTCTGCAGCGCAGCTTTGCTTTGAACCTTGAACCAATCGAAGCAGTGGTTCGCAGATTGAAACAGTGCTTTGATTGCTTCGTTTATTCTTTCTTTCTTTCGCTTAATTTCCCCCCGCTAAAACCCTAAAGAACATACGAGGGCTGTCAATAAAGTAACGGTCCTTTTTATTTTTTTCAAGAACTATATGGATTTCATTCATATGTTTTTACGTCAGACATGCTTGAACCCTCGTGCGCATGCGTGAGTTTTTCCACGCCTGTCGGTGACGTCATTCGCCTGTGAGCACTCCTTGTGGGAGGAGTCATCCAGCCCCTCGTCGGAATTCCTTTGTCTGAGAAGTTGCTGAGAGACTGGCGCTTTGTTTGATCAAAATTTTTTCTAAACCTGTGAGACACATCGAAGTGGACACGGTTCGAAAATTAAGCTGGTTTTCAGTGAAAATTTTAACGGCTGATGAGAGATTTTGAGGTGATTCTGTCGCTTTAAGGACTTCCCACGGTGCGAGACGTTTCTCAGCGCTCTCAGCCGCCGTCGTCAGCCTGTTTCAAGCTGAAAACCTCCACATTTCAGGCTCTATTGATCCAGGACGTCGTGAGAGAACAGAGAAGTTTCAGAAGAAGTTGGTTTCAGCATTTTATCCAGATATTCCACTGTTAAAGGAGATTTTTTTAATGAAAGACGTGCGGACGGGTCCGCGCGTCGCTCCGCCACAGGAAAAACACCTCTGTTGAAAGCCTTAAGGACAAGTTGGAACATGTCCAGCTGTTAAACAATTTCTCATATACTCACTCCACTGAAAGCCATCAAAAGCCGCCTGGATTTTACAAATGGTTATAAACACGGAGGTGTTTGTCCTGTGCCGCCCCACAGCATCGGCTGCGTCCCGACGCGCTGATCCGTCCACATGTCTTTCATTAAAAAAATCTCCTTTAACAGTGGAATATCCGGATAAAATGCTGAAACCGACTTCTTCTGAAACTTCTCTATTCTCTCACGACGTCCTGGATCAATAGAGCCTGAAATGTGGAGGTTTTCAGCTTGAAACAGGCTGACGACGGCGGCTGAGAGCGCTGAGCGACGTCTCGCACCGTGGGAAGTCCTTAAAGCGACAGAATCACCTCAAAATCTCTCATCAGCCGTTAAAATTTTCACTGAAAACCAGCTTAATTTTTCGAACTGTGTCCACTTCGATGTGTCTCACAGGTTTAGAAAAAATTTTGATCAAACAACGCGCCAGTCTCTCAGCAACTTCTCAGACAAAGGAATTCCGACGAGGGGCTGGACGACTCCTCCCACAAGGAGTGCTCACAGGCGAATGACGTCACTGACAGGCGTGGAAAAACTCACGCATGCGCACGAGGGTTCAAGCATGTCTGACGTAAAAACATATGAATGAAATCCATATAGTTTTTGAAAAAAATAAAAAGGACCGTTACTTTATTGACAGCCCTCGTACGTCTGTGAGTATTATTTACCTTTTTTATGTTAAACCAACCTGTTATGTTCTTCTGAAACAGTTGATAGATGTATTTTATAACTTAAAAACGGGAGTGACGCTAACGCGTTAGCATGTCTATGGCATTTCAATGTTAAAAGTTAGCATTTAGCAGTTGCAGTCTCTCATCACGTTCGGCTGTGAATTTGTTTCAAATTGTAATATTTTTTAAATATATTTTTGTTTATATATTATAATCTAATGATTATTATATACAATATATACTTATTATATACAGTTTTAGAGAAAGAGACAAAAAGAACCTGAATAGAAACCACAACAGAAAATATAAACCCAACTAACATGAGCATACATAAATACATACATATATACAGAAATAAATAAATGTTTCCTGTGAACACCTAGTGACTCTCACACCTCCATTTCATCCCTGTTTTATTAAGTTTAATGACAGTTTGTTTCGGTCAAACCATATTTTCAATGTTGTTAATTTCTTCAGTGATTTCCTCCAGAACTTTCTGCCAAACTAGAAAACTGCTGCATCCTAGTAAGAGCAGAATACTACTGGAATGAATTTGAATAAGGAAAGTTGGGTTTTTTTCTCACTTAATGGATGCTGCACCTCACTGCAGTTTTATTGTCTGGAATAGTCCCAGATTGCATTTCACAGCTTCTAGAATTCATTTTCGTGCAGGTGGTGTTGGGGGGTAATTTTGGGTTTCAGCTTTTTTTGTTTTTCGTCACTTTCATCCCTGAATATGTCAATTGTGAGTCACTTTTGTGCGGATTAAAGTCACTAACTGTCTTGTGCGAGAAAGAAACGAGAATCGTCCTCCGTTCTGTTCACACAGCTCCAAACGCTGCGCGGCTCTCTGCTGAGTCAAGTTAGAACGAGTAGAGCCCAGTCGGAATTAATAACTTCAAAGCGAAACACCGTTTTGTTTAATTTTTATTTATGTCCAGAGATCAAGGATACAGTGACCAATTTCATATTTATTTACTTTAAGACTCAATTGAAATACAAAGAAAAACCTGTAAAGTCTACTTTAGTACAAAATTCACGAGGTATCAATAAGGAATTGGATCGTAAGCAGAATCAATAATGGCATCGATATCGAGAAAATCTTATCAATACCCCATCCCTATTCACGACATCACAACACTAGCAGATAGGGTCATTGCAATACTTCGTGTTAAATATCATCCTCGATGAATTCAATTTAATGTATAGCTGGAGCAATGTTGGGTTAGTTGCTTTGCTCAAGGTCACTCCAGTCATGGATGGAGGTGTAAAGAGAGGTAAGGTTGGGATTTGAGCCTGCAACCCTGTGATTGAAAGACCAACTCCCTAACCATTGGATGGCTCGTTAACCTATAACATCTGCATGACATGAACTTATGATTGGTAATGCAAAAAAAAAAAAAAAAAAAATCTTTGTCTTGGAGGACATTTGTGTCCCCACCAATATCAAAATCAAGTTACTCCCTTGGGAAAGACCACGCTGTGGAGTGCTCCTCTGGGGGCGCAGGTACAGCTAACGAGGCTAGCGTAGCATTAACTGCAACACACGTTGCAGATTTACTTGAAAAGCTTCGGGAACAACTTGCAGCTGACTTCAAGTCTTCATTCATGTCCCTGGACACCAAATTAGACACAATCCAATTCACTGTCACTGGACACGGACAACGTATCAGTGACCTCGAGTCCAACGCTAATGATGTTAGCCAATGCTTGGAGCAGCTCAAAGCAACAAGTTCGGAACTACGTGAGGAAAACAAGCTGCAGAAGTTGAAACTTTCTGACCTTGAAGGGAGAAGCAGACGACAAACATTCGAATTATGGGCCTACCCGAGTCCGCTGAGGGACCACAGCCGACCGCCTTCTTTTCCCAGCTTCTTGTCGATGTATTTGGAGACCAGGTTTTGCCTTCTGCACTCGAGCTGGACAGAGCGCATCGTATTCCAATGCCAAAACCGGGGTGAGGCGGACGCCCGCGCCCTGTCATCATCCGTTTCCACCACTTTTCAAACCAAGGATGTAGTGATGGGAGAAGCGCGGAGCTTGGTTCTGTGAAATACCAGGGACGTGAGCTTCATTTCTATGAAGCGCCAATGTGCTGAGGAAACGGGCAGAATACCATGATGTAATGACTCAACTGTACTAGATGGGGCTTCGACCATCTCTTCTCTTTCCAGTGAAGCTACATGTCACACTGCCAGGCGATGAGAAACGGTGGTTATCCTCAGTCTCTGAAGCAACTAACTTCATCCGGTCCAAAGAGCAAGAGCAGCGCGCCTGGCCGTGAGTCAGGCTGTGTGGACCTCGACTGACTGAAGCCTGAGTCTGATGGTTTGCGGTTGGCTTTCAGCTATTTAGCATTTTCTTTATTATATAGTTGATGCACATTTACATGTCTTGAGTAATAGTGGTTTTCATTTGCCCTTCAAGTTATTCAGGGGTGTACGGTTAGTATGATGCGAGATAAAAGCCTTAGCAAGGAAGTTATTGTATTGGATAAATGTTAGGAGTGATGGAGTTAAAGTGGTTTTTGTGTTTTGCAACCTGTTTCCTTTTTCTTTTTTTTGTTCTGGGGTGTTTCAAGACAGACAGCCCCCCCCCACACACACTTTTTTTTTTTAACATTCATTTATTTTTTCGTTTCCCCCATGGCTACTCATTGTCCTAACTGTCACTTTTATCTGTGCATTAGTTTGATGAACAGTGGATGAACAACAATCTTATTTTTTGTTAGTTGGAATGTGAGGGCTAAACCATCCTGAAAACATAAAAAAGTATTTTCGCGTTTGAAGCAGCTCAGTTTTGGGGTGATCTGAAAGATCAAGATCAATGGCGGTTGAGGAAATGTTGGTCTGGACAGTGTTTTCACTTTAATTTCAATGTGAAGGCCAGAGGTGCTGCAATACTAATTAATCAAAATATTCCTTTTGTAGCCTCCAGCGTCCTCTCTGATAATAACGGCTGTTATATTATCGTGTCAGGCAAACTTGGTGATAAACCTGTGGTTCTCACTAATGTGTATGCACCTAATTTTGATGATTTTGAGTTTTTACAGAAAATCTTCTCTCAGCTTCCTGATTTGAATTCTCATTCTTTAGTCTTGGGAGGAGATTTCAACTGTTTGATGGATGCAGTACCAGACCGGTCGTCGTCTAAATCTGTCTGTCTAAATAAATCTGCCATATACATTAAATCTTTCCTTCAAGATTTTAGTGTCACTGACCCCTGGCATTTTTTGTAACTGGTAGGGATTATTCTTTTTTTCCCATGTTCACCATACTTACACCCGTATTGATTACTTTCCTTTTCGCAGTGTTCATCTTTGACTCAAAATACAATGTCAGCTCCCCCCAATTTGTCTGTGATCAAAGTTGCATGCACGCACGCACGCATGTGCTCATTCAAGGGTGCTGTAAGTAGGTGCTTTTGACAAAAAAAAAGATGGTGTTGGAACACATTAAAACCACTACAGATTCCAGTCATCATGCCAACATGAGCCTTTACTCACTCATGGTAATAGCAACATAACACTTAACTAAACTGACTAATCTAATTGAACTACAAAAACACAAATCAATAACACTAACAACACTGTTAAACTAACATGAATCACAATAACAACATTTAAAACCCCAAACTCCCATGGTGCACTGCAGCACAATGTCCATTGTTTATTGGTTAGCTAAAATGTCTAATTTCTCCAAAAATATTTGTCCAATCAACTTTCTGTTTTCGCAGCATTCATTCTTGACCCAAAATACATAAGCATACCAAACAGCAAATGTCAGCTCTCCTCGGTTTTTGTGTGATCAAATGCACACACACACGCACGCACACACACACACACACACACACACACACACACACACACACACACACACACACACACACACACACACACACAACACACCACACACACACACACAACACACACACGCACACTTGGCTATTACAATATAGAAGAAAGAATATTCTTATTCTTATTATTGCATATTATTATTACTGTTATTACCAACAGCAACAACAATAATGATAATAAATTTATTTAAACTTTTTAAAAATTTGATGTCATTCCTATTAAGGTTCATATACTTCTGGGCACCACTGTCTAGTATTGTGTAGCTGAAGAAATAAAGGTGTGACTGACCTCACTGACATCAATTCCATTATTGACAGACCAGGTTGTCTGGAAACACTCCAGCATCCGCTGTTCCAAGGCTTTGGGCAGCCGGTGAACCCTGATGAAGTCCTTCAGGTCTTTGGTGCGGGTGTGGTACAGCGATCGGCGTGAGTACATCCTCTGGATGATGGCTGGTCACGTTACCAAACACCACCGCATGCATCAGTGCTGCGGGGACAGAGGGAAAGGTTCAGCCTGCTGTCTATGCATGATTAAAAACAGAAGGGAAAACCTGTCAATGTGTCTTTCATTGTGATCTACTAGTTTTCACAATTACCTCTGCCAAAGGACAAAGTGAAGCAGAGGTCATATGATGCCTCTGGGTAAGATCTAAACCTTACACTTTGTGATGACTTGTGCTTTGGAGCTGTGTTAAAGACTTGAATTGAAGCTGTTCTGATGGATAGAAGAGAACTTGGCCTACCTTAACCCTAACCCAACAGTAACCCAGGCAAAGTTCATAAACTGAGCCAAATTCTCTTGTTCCCGTTCTGATCGCATATTTTTTAATCAGTCAAATAAACACCTTTTCAGTGAAAGTAAGTCATCTTTTTTGCTGTCAGTGTTGATTACACCTGAAGAAAATGATATGTGGTATTAAAAAGAAGGATTTTTTAACTGTAATTCTAGTTTTTTTGTGTATGTTCAAGAACACAGAGTATGAAAGTATCTTCGGTGTGTGTGGACGTGTTTGTCTTTGAGCGGCGTTTTCATCGTGATGTGAACAATCACAGTCAGCTTGAAAGAGATATTATCTGAACACTTTCAGTCACATCTGATTCACATCTAATGAGCTCCACTGTGTATCGCCAACAACCAGTTAGAGGAAAATCATATTTCTGTTTTTTTTAAGCTGTAAAAGAAAAACAGAAGTTAACCTTTCAAATACCATTCCACAAACTAATGTTGTGTCACATCTGCTCAGATGCAGACCGTGAGAGATAAAGTGAAATGTCTTTCTGTAGTTCCCCTCATTAATCTTTGGGTTCATACTGGAGTAAGTGTACACAGCATGACATCAGAATCCAGCAGCAGTTTAATTGCATTTAAAAATTGATCAGCTCTGGATGTCATTTTGAATAGATGAGTAGCTCAGCACTTTAGTCGTGGTTGCTGAAGCTTTAATTACACATGGAATGATGGCAGCAGGTTCAGGGCCAGTCCTTACCACGCTCATACACACAAACATTTCACTGCAGGTAGGTAATAATAACGCTGCCTGGCCTCAGCAGGAAGGCGGGGGCTGGACTAGTATAGGTCTGCCTGCACATTTTGGTCATAAGATGTGTGTGTGTGATACATATTTATGCTGAGATAGTTACTGATTTATAGATTTTTACAAAACGAAAATCACAGAATAAAAACATCTTAAAGCAGACCATATTTAATAGAAATAAATTTAACAAATTAATTACATTAATTGACATGATTGCGATGCGTCGAAGAAATCTGCGACTTCTTCTATTTCTTTGCATTTACACACAAAGGTGAAAAAATAAAAAGAGCAAACAGGCTACTGCAACAAGTTGCATTTTGGTTGCCATGTTAACAAACAGTAAAGACGGCAGTTTTTTTTCTCCTAAGGCGGAGGAGTGTCTCAATCCATAGGGCTAGAGGCATACCCCTAAACCCACCGTTCTTTTTCCTGGAAGACCCACAGACACTTTTCTGTTAAACACAACAGCCAGGCTCTTGTGAAGCAGAACAGTTATTTAGGAAGGACAGGACAGGAAGGCGCCATTACTAAGGGTGGAGATGTGCAGATCATCAATAATAAACTGACCACTTTTTTTGCACTAGCGTTGCTATTTCTTAACGGAGATTAATGAATGTAGGCTTGTTTTAAAGCCCTTTGAAAGCTCTTTTCAATGAACCTATGCATGTGTGGGTGAAAAAAAAACCTTTTATGTAAAATTCAGAAATTTGGGGGAAATTATGACAAACTGTGCTGCTTTTTTCGCTCTATTGTCGCTATTCATTAACAGATTTAATAAAAACTAGCTTGTTTTAAAGCCCTTTCATTGCTCTTTCTAATGAACCCATACATGCCCAGGTAGAAAAAATAAATGTTTTATGTAAAGTGTGGAAATTTGGGGACTTTACTGTGTTTTTTTTTTTCCTGTCATCATAATTCTTGATGGATTTTTATAAATGAAGCCTTGTAAATTGTATTCAAGCTGATTAAAAGCTCGGATAAAAATCCTTATGTATTAAAATATAAATCTGAAGTATGTCTTCCCATTGTGCTCATTTATCTTGCTGCTTTTTCCACTGTAATATTACTGCTAGTCTTTTAATGACAACAACATATATATAATTTTTACTAACATTTTATTACAAGTAGATATAAAGCCATTCACCATCCCTGGTCCTCAAGACCAGGCACCTATGTGGCTCTACTCTACTCTTTTCTACTCTCCTATTTTACTCTTCCTTTTTAGATATTTAGATATACCTTTATATACTAGCATAGTTCCACCTTAGAATTGGAATATAATGTATAAGATATACCTTACTGAATTTTCATATCATATTAAACAACAACTGCAACTATATATATATATATATATATATATATATATATATATATATATATATATATATATATATATATATATATATATATATATGTATTTAAACATTTTTGTTTCCATATCTGTATGCACGTGAATGCAGCTTAATGAAAAGAACTTATGGCATTGCATTATAGTCTCAGTATATCAATATTAAATTGCGACATAACGACTTTAAAATAGACATTTGTTTTACATAATTACATTAAGGCTCTTGTACAGTTCATTTTAGTATTAGAGAATTTGTTTTTGTAGTCGGTGCAGTTGATGGTGAAGCACTGGCTGCCTTTTTTCCCCTCATTTCGCTTCTGTTTAACTGGCTCAAGGCGCTCTGTTCACCCTTAGTAATGGCCGCCGTGCGGCACGCCGCTAGTCACGTGACGTCCATTCCAGTGTCTATTCCCATGATCACCACCACCACCAACCACTGCAAAGCAACCAAACATGGCATTCGTTGTGGCCTTGAATCCTAAACGCAGTGCTACTTTTACACAGCGCTTCTCTGCGAAAATTTCAAATAAAATAAATTAAACAAAAACAGCCACTCCGGCCAGTTCTGACGGTGCTGAAGTTTTCCCTTTAAGTGTGTGTTAACTCCGATTGTGCGCTGAACTCCAGCAGGAGCCCAACTATGTGTATGTGTGTGTCAGCGTCTGCTCGTTTGGAGTCCAGAGTGCAGATGGCCCCCTTTTCACCCTCCACACTCTTCCTCAGCGGGGGCGCATCTTTTATTTTTTTGTCTTTTAAACTTCTTTTATGTCAAACGCGGCACTATGCTGCAGGGGTGGAAGGCGTATCTCTGCGCTCTGGCTTTAGAGGCATGTCTTCCCAGTACAGCATACCGCTGCACTCCAGCTGCAAACAAATTTCTTCTACTTTTATGTTGTAGTAATGAGTAACAAAGATAGTTCAGGGAAATGTATCGGAGTAAAAGTATACATTTTATTGAGGAAATGTAGGCGAGTAAAAGCAAAAGTCGCCAGAAATGTAAATAATGAAGTAAAGTATGGATACGTCAAAATTCTAATTAAGTACAGTAACGAAGTATTTCTACTTCGTTACATTACAACACAGCAGAGCTATAATGAGGACTGTACTGGATCACATAGAACTGGCGGCCCTGATGGACTAGTTCAGCGTAATTCACTTTACAAGAATTTGAGGGCTACAAAATGTTTCAGCATCTAGAGCAGAGGTGGACAATCATGTGCCATGAAGGGCCAAGACACTGCAGGTTTCCCTTGCAACCAATCACCTCAGCAGGTGATTTCATTGATGTTCAGGTGTTTATGTTCAGGGGAGAAGCTCATCAGCAACCCACCTGGATACAAGTGTATCCGTTTGTCCAAAAGTGTTGAACTTGTCATCTTATAATGAAAGTAATGATTGAGAGATGCCTGGCAATGCTTAGAGTCATGAGATCACTGGATGGAGGTGTTTGGTGATGCCAATACCTTTGGAGAAATCAAGTTTCAAGTCTTTTGTGTCCTTGTGGTTTGAGTCTTATGATACAGCTGTGAGACCTGGGTGTTAATGTAAGGGGATGGCTAGTTATCATAGCTACTAGTTCTCTCTGGATGATTACTAACTACAGCTGGAATAATTTTATGTCAAATGAATGATTACTTTGGGAGACTCAGAAGATGCACACTACTTGCTTTGTGAGAGGACATCAGTTATGAGACTATAGCCACACGGCATGCTTCCCTGGGCATGATCTAGTGCTGAGGACTCCAGCAACTGGAGAAGGCTGAGAGGATGTTCACTTATCACCTGTGGAAAGAAGGTGCAGACAGACTGTCTGGTTGTTTGCTAATCAGGATACAGGGAGGCTCCTTTGAATGAAAGATGTGATGACACCGTTTTTGAGTGCATGTTCCTGGTCTAATGGTCTGATCTGCTACTGGTCAAGTTACTGTACAAAGTAATAATAATAATATAAATGCTGTAAAACAAATTATCTATGATGGGAGCAACATGGGGATTAAGGACCTATCTGAAGGACTAGTACATAATTTGACAGCCACATTTATCCATCCAGGCACGGGAGGAACACAACACACATACACACTGAAGGACGGGAAGGCTTGGTGAAGGGCACCCAGCAGTCAAAGACGACACAAACTCACCTCCAATGAGCATAGTGCAGATGGAGAAGATCTTCTCTGAGTCCGTGTTCGCGGAGACATTTCCAAATCCCACGCTGGTCAGACTACTCAGAGCGAAGTAGAGTGATGTCACATAGCTGCTGCGCACTGAGGGGCCCCCAACCAGCACCCCAAAACCAGCACCCGCTGCTTCTGTCCCCGGCACAGCCTCAGTTCCAGATACATTTCCGTCATAATTGGTGGAGTTCCAGCTGGCTTGCTCCCTGACCTCTGATCCTGACCCATTCCATTGGCTGCTATTGGCTGGAAGGCTGCTGACTGTGGATGGGACCACTGTTGTCAGGGTGGACAGGAAGTAAGGACTCCCCAGACGTTTGGCCAGTTCATGCAGCCACCCTAACAGAGAAAGACAAGTACAGGCGGGCACTTAAATTATTCCAATAAAATTGATTTGATAAAAGTTAAGGCACATATTCGACATAAGAAAAAGGAAGGATGGCAGGAAATGTGGCTGGAACAAAGAAGGAACTGACAATAAAAGTTAAATAAAGAAAAATGACAGTGTTTGGTGGAACCGGAGCAGTGAAACTCAGTGAAGCAGGTGACAGCGGAATCAAAAAACATGAACGGCATCAGACGGCTGATGTCTGTGCACGCTGCTCACACCTGTGTCCGACTGCTGAGCGTGCACATTGTTTTGAGGAGAAAATCGTGCGGTGATCATTGTTTCTTAGAATCCTCAAACTTTATTTTTTGAAAGGTTAACCAACTTCCTATGTTTAATATGTATATGTCATGACATGTGGCATGAATGAGCGAAGCTCGTCAGCATCTCACCATATCATTTAGATTCCTCAGACTTTATTTTGAGTAAATGCTTCAGGGGAGCATTAGCATGGCAAAAACCTTTCAGACCCCTGCCTTTTAAAGCATTTTTCTGTATTTGCCTCTGACATACTTGAAAAAGCTCCTCGCCATCTAACCATGTCCTTTAGGTCCTTCACACTTTTTTTTTTCAGTAAAATCGTTCTTGGGAGCATGAGTATGACTAGAACATTTTAGCTTCTGGGGTGATATGCTCCCCCAGACCCCCCACCTTTTTAAGCATTTTCCTTATTTTGCCTTTCAGCCCCTTTCTGGAGGGGCTCTGCTCCCCACACTCTCCACCTTTTTAAGCATTTTTCTTTTTTTGCTTTTCAGCTGACCCCCTCATTACAGCCTTCTTAACCTCCTGCCACTTTAAGCATTTTTTTTTAATGTAGATCTAAATTAATACTCAATGTTTTCAGCTAGTTGACAGTAGGGCTGTACAATATGGCCAAATGATCATATCTCAATATTGTCATATAAACTGTCATGTAAATGTCACTTATATACATACTGTCCATATTCTTGAGTCGCTTAGCTGGGTAGGCAGAGTTCCCATGGGATAAAAAAGCTTTTCAACCTACCATCCCTGGTTCTCAAGACCAGGCACCTAAGTGGCTCTACTCTCTTTTTTAAAGATATTTTTTGTACCTTAGTAAACACTAGTAGAGTTCCACCTTAGATTTGGAATGTATAATAGAAGATATACCTTACTGAATTTTCATATCAATATGATATATGATATGACTATGATTTGACACAAAGTGCAGCAACAGTGAAAATTAAACCTTCTTAAACAAAACAGTAATAATCCCACACTCATTTTGCACTTGTCATAAGGTTAGGATACTGTGTCCTCCAAAAGTATTGGAACACTTTTAATTTCACACAATTTAATTTGTTTATGCCATTTTAAATACTAGAAATAAAGAAAGAAAGAAAGAATAAAAATTTCTAAAATTATCTTCTTCAAACTCAATCTCAAAGCAAATCTCTAAAACTTGATAAAACCTGTAAATAATAATCAGTTTTATTGCCAGTTTTCTTCAGACATGTCAGGGGATGAAACATAAACATTTCCAAGTCACTGAATATGTCTTGGACTTTATTTACATCAATTATGAAGAAATACAAAAGTTTCTTTCACCAAAACATCAAATCTAGTCTTTCATCTCAAATGTACTTTCTGTCAAATTGTCGCTGAACTTTCAGGTCTTTTGAAGAAAATCCTCCTCTACACCACTTCATCAGGAAGCTGGATTTTAGATTTTTAATTAATTTATATCAAGTTGTAGAGATTTGCTTTCAGTTTGAGTTAAGGAAGATAATTTTAGAAAAAAAAAAGGATTTGAAATGGAATAAACAAATTAAAATGTGTGAAATACCAAGTGTTCCAATACTTTTGAGGGCAATTGAGAAACAGTGAGGAGCAACATCTTACATCTCATATATAGTTCAGCAGATAAGAGAATATTTAGAGTGGAATCCTGCAATTGAAGAATTACACAGGGGTCTAAATCAGGGGTGCCACCTTGTTCCAGAAAGGGCCAAGAGGGTGCAGGTTTTCATTGCAGCCACTGACTCCACCAGGTGATTTCACTGATTAATATCACTTTGAGCAGATGGAATCAGTTAATCAGTGAAATCACCTGGTGGAGTCAGTGGCTGCAAAGAAAACCTGCACCCTCTTGGCCCTTTCTGGAACAAGTTGCCCACCCCTGGTCTAAATTAAAAGATGCTCCAATCATATAGAAAACTACACCCCATTATTTGCCTGATCATAAAGATTCCAAAAAAGGTAAAGTTCGGACAATCTGTGACTGAATGTTATGGAGTTATGAGGTAAAAGCAGCAAGAAAGGTTACAAAGGTCAGTTTCAGTTTATACAGGGGTCAAAAGTTAAAGTTGCTCCATTAATTTTTGCTCCAGCTGTATTTGTGCTAAATTTGATGCTTGTATCACCATTTGAAGGATTGTTTCAGTTATCTGCTGCACTAATAAGCCAACAAAGCATGAACCAGCTGCTGCCTGTTAGTTTAAACATGTGTATATAAGACAACCTGAATTAAAGGAGAAATGCTGCTTTTAACAACCTGGACCTCATTTCTGACATAAAATACAGTCGTTTACTCACCAATATAAGTTTGGTGTGATTAGAAGTCCATAGTTCAAATGATGTGTTCAGTTCAAATCTGAAGTAAACATTTTTCTTCTTCTTCTAAGCTGGATTAGAACTTTTGTGGTACACAGCACCCACTACTGGACAGGAGGAACCTAGCAGTCAATGTGACTCACTGATTTGAAAATGCAGCTCTTTCAACCAGACGTGTGGTGCTGTGACATGTCGATCATCTGTGTCCAATCAGATTTTAGGGGAGTCCAGTGAAACCCCGGCCTCCTCTCTAGCTCCACCCATGCTAGGAAGTGTTTGACATTTGAACATTTCCTGTTTCACTGTGACTGATAAATTGGCACTTCCTCTTTGAGTGTGAACTTGCCACTGAGTTCCTGTGAGATTCCATGGGATCTCGTCTGTCAATGCAGGAAGTGTTTGACATTTGAACATTTCCTGTTTTACTGTGGATTTGAAAATTGGCACTTCCTGTTTAGGACGCCCTGTACCATGAGTGAGCTTTGCGCCGCTGCGCGACACTTCACTCATATTATTCTCTCACTACAGAAAGGGATTTTTTTTTCTTATAAGCCAAGAACAAGGTAACCTAAAAGAGAATGATTGCAAATAACTTCAGTCTCACACTGTATTTGTTGTGGGCCGCCAGAAGAGGAGGTACTGCTGGCCCACCACCAGAGGGCGCCCTGCCTGAAGTGCGGGCTTCAGGCACGAGAGGGCGCTGCCGCCATGGACACAGCCGGTTACTCATTATGTCCTGACAGCTGTCACTCATTCTTCATCATCCCACTCCATAAAACCCAGACGTCATCTCCACCTCATCGCCGAGATATCGTACTTCAATGGAGGTAATATCCTCAGCCATTTGTGTTTACTTATAAGCTGTATATTGTGAGTGTTTGCAGGAGTACCGGTCCCTCTTCCTGTGGAGGCTGAGTGAGTGCAGGACGGCACTCTTTTCCTCTGAGGGATCACTGTAAATTCATCAGCATATTGAGTGAGAGGTGGAGGTGGCATTCCCACCGTTATTGTTACTGGGTGTAGACACACCCACACTTGACTGTCTTTGTTCTTCGCCAGCAGTACCAGATCCGACAGTCGGGGACGGTGATCACCTGGGAATTCGGGACTTGGCGGCTCCAGTATTCACCAGGTTCGGTGGCGGCGGAAATCGTGTGGTTCCGGCTCTTCTCAGGACAGACGTCTTCTATGCTCGAGCCTGCCCACACGTCACCTTTGTGGATTGACTGTAATCATATTCTGAGATTGTCTGTGTATTCGTTGTGCACCTTCACAACATTAAATTGTTATATTTTGGCTCATCTATTGACCGTTCATTTGCGCCCCCTGTTGTGGGTCCGTGTCACTACACTTTCACAACAGTATTGAATGAGCAATTGTTCTGTATCACATATAACAACAAACCAGCCCTCATGAGATACAACAAAAAATAGGGCTGATAAATCACACACTTTTCCTATCAATTTTACTGACCTGGGAACTGTGGCAATAAAATCAGGGCGATACAAAACTTAAAACAGGGCAATACAAAAAAGACACTGAAAACACCAGGCTTTGTAACACCCTGCTTTTCATCTAATCAGGAGCCCCGATTTCCCGGCCCCACCAATGACACGCCCCCATTTTGTGTTACCCTGGTGACAAGTGCAGGATCCTGATACAGAATCCAGATCATTTCATTCAACCAGGATGTCTGATCAAGGTGAGAGAGCTTTAACCTCCCCAGCAGAGAGAATTCTACAACTTGAGTCTCACACTGAAGCTGTGAGACACCAAGAAGTTAGTGAAGAGGACACTCAGGACTTTAGTGAGAGACACAAGAACATTCCATAATGTACATATCTACATGATTTTCCTGCATTATTCATTCTACATGATTCATGTGTATGATTATTGTTCTTTATTTTTATTGTAGTATGTGATAAATATCTTATTTATACCGATACACTGGGGCGTGATACATAAACAGACGTGATAAGTTATACGTATCAATGAAAAATACAATTTAATGAACAAATGTGAGTTCTTTTTATGATTCACTGGTGAATGCACATCCACAAATATTTTGCTCACTCACTCACTCACTCACTCACTCACTCACTCACTCACTCACTCACTCACTCACTCACTCACTCACTCACTCACTCACTCACTCACTCACTCACTCATCTTTGTCTGCTTACTCCAGTTAAGGGTCATGGGCTCCGGCTGGAGCTTATCAACAGTGTACATGTGGCTGCACACTGCTCCTAGTGGTTGGATTGTGTCTACCTGTAATTAGGATGGTTAAATGAAGAGGACAAATTTCATTGTATGTATGTACAATGACAATAAAGGCTCTTCTTCTTAATATTAAACACAGATAAATACAAAAACGAATAATATTAACACCTTTTCTGAAAACAAACCTGTATTTTTTTAAATGTCCAAATAAATAATGGATCTTTCTGTTGCAGTTGTGTCTGAGGTGCCAGACTCGGTGTGAGCTGTCCATGGTGCTGAACTGCTCTGTCTTCTCTGTAGTATCTTTCCTCTTTCTTTTTTTCTCGTGGACCCTCCTCTCTTTTTGCTTCCTTTATTTTCCTCATTTCCTGCTCTCATCTTTCCTCCACGTTTAATGCAACATCACTTACTCAGACAAGCACAGATGACCTTCAGTCTGACAGACCAAGGCAGGAAGTCAAGAACAAAAATCACACAAATTACAATTCAGCAGCAGTGGGTTTTCAGTACGAAAGGGTTTGAGTTTTATAGAGTCAGGAGGGACACACTGCTTGTGTGTATGTGTGTGTGTATATACTGATGCTGATTTTGGACTTCTGACCATGTAACCATGCTCTAACAATGTCTGATCCTCAAACTGCGTTTGTTATTTCTCAGCAAGCCAGAGATCAGGAAAAAAACAAAACAAAGCCTCCATCAATAAGCTGCATGTGGTTGGGTTTGCTGCTTTAATTTTTTCTCTCTGGTTCGAAGTAACCTTAAGAATAAATGTTTCTCTCTCTCTCTCTGTGTGTGTGTGTGTGTATGTGTTAGAATGAGGTATAAACAAACAGTATTTACTACAGAATCTTAAGTGAATGTTAACATAAAGAAATATTGAAAATACATGAATTATAACATTGAGCTTTGACTGCTGTCACAGTCACATTCAGTCACTTTTGTTGATGCTTTTTTTTGTCAATATTTTCCAAGGCTTTCTTCTACATCACACGCACCCCCATTTCCTGTTTATGTGAACGCCTGTTTCAGTAATGGTTATGTTTTGCATTATTTAACCCTTGATCTCTGGTCACTCCAGTACCAGAACATCTTGCTCTCGACAGGACTTCAAGCATCGTTTCTCCTTGTGAGTTTTCTTGTTGCTGACTATTACCATTACCTTGCCATTTTTGATGTATAATGTACTCATATTGTGGATAGTTAGCTTTTGTTTATAAGGGTTAAACCAGAGGTCTGAAACTCACTCCAGAAAGGGCCAACAGGGTGCAGGCTTTCTTTGCAGCCACCCACTCCACTAGGTGATTTCAAAGTGATGTTAATCAGTGAAATCATGGGTGGTTGAAAAGAAAGCCTGCAGCCCCTTGGCCCTTTCTGAAAAATGTTTGAGACCTCTGAGTTAAACAAAACAGGAGGTCCCTGGTTCAAGGCCACCCATGCCCCCTTCTCCATGTACATAAACAGGTATCCTGTGCAAAGCCTAGACACTAGATCTGCTGTGGAGACCCTGGGAAAGGACAGGACACAAAACAAAAGACCTGCCTAATTAATTTCTGTTGTCTCTGAAACATAAAAAAGTGTTATTTTTGAAGTTCAGAACTGACACAATTTCTTAGAAATTGTTGCTATTTTTGGTGCTTGATATAGGGTGGAGCAGCACGACCAGTAAAATGTGTTCTCATCCCATTTACCAACACGGAGAAACACAAGCTTCACATTCCAACAACATCTGAAATAATCCCATTTATTTATTTTGTCACAGAAATTGTGGCTGCAGTGCAAAGAATACAGATGGGGGATGATGGTTTAGTGGTTAAGGTGTTGGGCTTGAGACTAGAAGATCCTTGGTTCAAATCCCAAACGGACTGGAAAATCACTAGGGGCCCTTGGGCAAGGTCCTTAATCCACTAGTTGCTCTCGATGTGTAGTGAGCACCTTGTATGGCAGCAGCTTGACATCGGGGTGAATGTGAGGCATTATTATAAAGCACTATATACATGCAGTCCACTTAATATTTAAAGTGAGGAATGTCAGACACATTCTGACTGTCATTATATACTGAGATGGAAGGCTAATGACAAATGGGTCTGCACAAAACAACAGAGGGGATAAACATAGAAGGTAAAGAATGAAAATGGAAAAGACACTGTGATTTCTGCTGATCGATTGTTATCATTAATTACAGTTAAAACAACATTGAAGATTTGTGAGTATAAATATCAACACAGAAAATGTACGTTGGTCATGTTAGGTTAAAACACTGGAACAGTCTTACAATTTTCTTCCACTTCTGAGCCAGTCATTTAGTGAGCCACAGGTTGGTGTCATGGGTTACATTTCTGGTGTTGGATTCTGGTTTCTGGCTAGTCTGGGTTTGTGAGTGTTTTCCATGGGTAATTTTCCTCTTTCATTCACTGCTCTCTAGTCACTTTCCTGAGTGTTCGTTTCTCTTCACAGACTCTACTGTTGCTCTCTCCTGTGTTAACTTGTCTCCCACGCTCTTACTCTGACATCTCATCCTGGTTTGCATCACATAGCTTGACTTCCTGTTTGTGGTTTCCAGGTTCATGTCTCACTCCACTTTCGCAGTTAATAGTTTGCTGGCCTTTATAACCTCTCTGAATGAATGAATGAATGAATGAAAATGAATGAATGAATGAATGAATGAAAACTGTTTATTTCGAACATTTGATACAACAACAATTACAAGATAGATCAGTAAAGATAACAACAAAAAAGTTCCTACTGTGTACCCAACATGTCCGAAAAGGGGTAGGGTGAAGCATCAGCTTATTTATCCCTACCCCTTCTTCCCCACAACCAGTAATACCCTTTGCCACATATACACATAGATTCCTACACACCTAAACCGATATATATATATATATATATATATATATATATATATATATATATATATATATATATATATATATATATACATACACACATCAACATACATACACATATACATACACATATATACACATAAACACACATATACATATATACATATATATACACATATATATACACAAACATAAATATACACCTACACATACCTACTTACATACAAAATACTATATATTTACAAGCCGAAGCAAAAAACAAAAACACCCTAACCCTCATTACCCTTCCTCCTCCCTATACCTAGAAAAAAACATATTTTTGTACCGCTGTTTGAACTGGTTCATGCTTGGACATTGCTTGAGCCCCACTCCCAATCTGTTCCACATCCTCACCCCACAGACAGAAATACAGAAACCTTTTAATGTTGTTCGTGCCCACTGATGCTTTAAATTAAATTTCCCCCTCAGACTGTAATCCCCTGATCTGTTAAAAAACATATTTTTTAATATTTGCTGGAAGTAAATTGTTTATTGCTTTATACACAATTTGTACTGTTTGAAAATGAACCAAGTCTGTGAATTTTAAGAATTTGGATTGTAAAAATAGTGGATTTGTATGATCTCTATAGCCAGTATTATGAATAATTCTTATAGCTCTTTTCTGCATTACTGATAGTGATTGTGTTGTACCTTTATAAGTATTACCCCATACCTCTGCACAGTACTGTAAATATGGTAAAACCAGTGAGCAGTAAAGAATGCGGAGTGAGTTGTGGTCCAGAATATGTTTCGCTTTGTTTAGAACTGAAATGCTTCTTGACAGTTTACTTTGTATATGTTTTATATGAGTCTTCCAGTTTATCTTATCATCTATTATCACCCCCAGAAACTTATTTTCATGTACCCTTTCAATATCTACCCCCTCGACTTGTAACTGAACCTGTATGCCTGTATTACAATAGCCAAATAACATGTATTCTGTTTTACTTAAGTTTAATGATAATTTGTTTCTGTCAAACCATATTTTCAATTTTCCCATTTCTATACTGATCCTCCTCAGTAACTCCTGCAAATCCCCCCCGTGAACAAAAAATGCTTGTGTCATCTGCAAATAATACTAATTTTAATATTTTGGAAACATTGACAATATCATTTATATAAATTAGAAACAGTTTTGGACCCAATACTGACCCCTGTGGGGGGTCAGTATTCTCTCCGAGTGTTACCTGTATGCCAGATTGTTTAGCTTTGTGCCTGCTCTCTGACTGATGATTTTAGGCTCCCGTTCCTGGTTTTGGTCACCCGGTATGCTCACTGTGCTTGGAACCTCTGATCGTGTTTGTGTACAATTCTTTGCTGCTCCCTCTCAGGACACTCTCTCTGGTTGGACTGATTTCTCATAAATAAGTGACCAAGTCAATTGTTTCCTGTTCTATCGGTCTGTTTAATTGTGCTTTGACACTTCCTGCTGGGACTCACAGTAAATCCACATGCTACATACCACCCTACTGGTTCTCTGCACTGGTGTTCTTGGTCTGGACCAGCTGGTTAATGAGTCACAGTTATCTTATTCCTACATGAAAAGCCGGAGCAGTGACCCTTTCACACGATCAGCCAAAACATTTTTCAAAACAAATTTACTGCACTGGAACTAAGGAGATCTTTGACTTCACTTTGTGCCTTTTGATGGACTCTGGTTGGATGACGAGAGCAGAATATCCTCAGTGAATGTACTCAAGGTCCAGTAGATACTGTGGGCAGAGTTAGGGTTAGGGTTTGGGGTAAGGCTTTAGGGTTGAGGAGTTTTGGTTAGGATTTGGGTTGACAGTTCAGCCTGTGGTCCAACTACACACCCCTGTGGTCAACATCCAGACCTTTGGTCTGTCTTTCTCTTCTGAACTTAGAGTCTATCTTCCATAGACAGGTGTTATGTGGGCATCTCCTTTGTTTGGTCCCATCACAGATGTCCTCAGCAACAGGCAGCAATGTGGTGGATGATGGTCAGAAAATCGTGCCACGTGGCTGTAGTATCATACGTGACATCCCCTCAAAAAACAAAGAGCACACCACCTCTGAGCCTGCCAGAGTAATCCTTTATGTGATACATTTCAGTGCTATCAAAGGATTCTCCAGAGACCTTGTGTAGACTTGGACCTTTGTCCAAAGATATCAGCATTGTAATATATTTGTGTTCAGCAACCTCAGTATTTCATGAGCTGGTCAGAAATGTCTGTCAGCTCCACAGGCTGTGGTCCCATGGGAATGAATATTGCGACTGAGATGTGACTCTTCTCAGAAGACTCAATGAAAGCCTGGATCTTGGTCAAGTTTGGCTGCTTTCTAAAATAGACCCCATGTTTTAAACTAGGTATCCTTCAGTCCTCTGTGGATGGATCTTTATCTGTGAACACTCTATTGACTTTACATTCCTGTCAGACTTTCTCTTCCTGTTTCACAATGACTCAGTCTGCTGCTGAGACTCCTTTTATTAACTGTCAGTGTCCTCATACTCCAGCATGACTTCAACTTATGAGGATGGAGGGCAAGGTCTCAGAACATTTTTAATGGATTTATTTTGTGTGTCGTGGGCTAAAGGCCAAAGATACCCTAGGGCATGACAGCCCAAATCCTTTGGCTGTCAGTATTGTGACTGTTCATTACTTGTGGCTTCATTACTATCAAATCAACATTGCCCAGAGATCTGGTGGTCAAACATGAACTGGACATGAGTCATAAAACACGGTTAAAGCCAGGTCATGAAGTGACACCTCACTTCCTGGCTTATCCCCAAGGCTGGGTGGAATGTAACGTGAAGTCTACAGAATTACATCATGACTGCGCCATGATGCAACATCATGTGGTGACCAAAACAGTGATGATTTCACAATGTCATACCTACGTAGAAAAGTTAATTGGGTAGCGTATTATGCACCTATTTTTTTTCTTTTTTACTACATGGAACATTGTACCTGCCAACGTCTTGAAGGCCACTTCTGTAGAATCTTGTCAGTCTCACTTTAAAACACATTTATTTTTTTCCACATTATTTTTTTCTTCAGAGCATTTTGGAAACAGAAGCCTTTAAACTGCAAAATAAACCATAAACTTCTGAATGTATCAGCATTTACAAACACTGACACTCTGGATTATTTTAATGAAACATTTTAATTGATTTTTTTTTCCCTTTAAGTCAGAGCGGAGAGAAATACTGTGTATCTTTGTTCTGATCTGCTTTCAGCGCTGAAAGCAGCTGATTACTGATCTCTGCTGTTTGTGGCAGAGATATGAAGAAAATAAGAAATATATTTCCTATTTCTTTAATTATGTGGTTGAAATTGCAAAATAAAACAAAAGTATGACACTATAAGCTTGAAATAGGATTGAATTGGTACATTTTTCAGCAACATTTCAGTTCACATTTTGGAAAATCTGTGCTGGGTGGCAGAGGAAATTTGAACCTGCGAGCTGGGAAGAAATTTGCAGTGCTGGGCAATAAATCAAATCAAATCAAATCAATTTTATTTATATAGCGCCAAATCGCAACAACAGTTGCCCCAAGGCACTTTATATTGCAAGGCAAAAGCCATACAATAATCACAGAAAAACCCCAACGGTCAAAACGACCCCCTTATGAGCAAGCACTTGGCGACAGTGGGAAGGAAAAACTCCCTTTTAACAGGAAGAAACCTCCAGCAGAACCAGGCTCAGGGAGGGGCAGTCTTCTGCTGGGACTGGTTGGGGCTGAGGGGAGAGAACCAGGAAAAAGACATGCTGTGGAAGAGAGCAGAGATCAATCACTAATGATTAAATGCAGAGTGATGCATACACAGCAAAAAGAGAATCATCATGGGAACCCCCCAGCAGTCTAAGTCTATAGCAGCATAACTAATCACCTGATCCAGCCCTAACTATAAGCTTTAGCAAAAAGGAAAGTTTTAAGCATAATGTTAAAAGTAGAGAGGGTGTCTGTCTCCCTGATCCGAATTGGGAGCTGGTTCCACAGGAGAGGAGCCTGAAAGCTGAAGGCTCTGCCTCCCATTCTACTCTTAAAAACCCTAGGAACTACAAGTAAGCCTGCAGTCTGAGAGCAAAGTGCTCTATTGGGGTGATAGTAGAGAAGCTTGAATCTTCAACTGGCGTCGGGGTGATATGGTACTAAGAGGTCCCTAAGATAAGATGGGACCTGATTATTCAAAACCTTATAAGTAAGAAGAAGAATTTTAAATTCTATTCTAGAATTAACAGGAAGCCAATGAAGAGAGGCCAATATGGGTGAAATATGCTCTCTCCTTCTAGTCCCCGTCAGTACTCTAGCTGCAGCATGTTGAATTAACTGAAGGCTTTTCAGGGAACTTTTAGGACAACCTGATAATAATGAATTACAATAGTCCAGCCTAGAGGAAATAAATGCATGAATTAGTTTTTCAGCATCACTCTGAGACAAGATCTTTCTAATTTTAGAGATATTGCGCAAATGTAAAAAAGCAGTCCTATATATTTGCTTAATATGCGCATTGAAGGACATATCCTGATCAAAAATGACTCCAAGATTTCTCACAGTATTACTGGAGGTCAGGGTAATGCCATCCAGAGTAAGGATCTGGTTAGACACCATGTTTCTAAGATTTGTGGGGCCAAGTACAATAACTTCAGTTTTATCTGAATTTAAAAGCAGGAAATTAGAGGTCATCCATGTCTTTATGTCTGTAAGACATTCCTGCAATTTAACTAATTGGTGTGTGTCCTCTGGCTTCATGGATAGATAAAGCTGGGTATCATCTGCGTAACAATGAAAATTTAAGCAATGCTATCTAATAATACTGCCTAAGGGAAGCATGTATAAAGTGAATAAAATTGGTCCTAGCACAGAACCTTGTGGAACTCCATAATTAACCTTAGTCTGTGAAGAAGATTCCCCATTTACATGAACAAATTGTAATCTATTAGATAAATATGATTCAAACCACCGCAGCACAGTGCCTTTAATACCTATGGCATGCTCTAATCTCTGTAATAAAATTTTATGGTCAACAGTATCAAAAGCAGCATTGAGGTCTAACAGGACAAGCACAGAGATGAGTCCACTGTCTGAGGCCATAAGAAGATCATTTGTAACCTTCACTAATGCTTTTTCTGTACTATGATGAATTCTGAAACCTGACTGAAACTCTTCAAATAGACCATTCCTCTGCAGATGATCAGTTAGCTGTTTTACAACTACCCTTTCAAGAATTTTTGAGAGAAAACGAAGGTTGGAGATTGCCCTATAATTAGGTAAGATAGCTGGGTCAAGTGATGGCTTTTTAAGTAATGGTTTAATTACTGCCACCTTAAAAGCCTGTGGTACATAGCCAACTAATAAAGATAGATTGATCATATTTAAGATCGAAGCATTAATTAATGGTAGGGCTTCCTTGAGCAGCCTGGTAGGAATGGGGTCTAATAGACATGTTGATGGTTTGGAGGAAGTGACTAATGAAAATAACTCAGACAGAACAATCGGAGAGAAAGAGTCTAACCAAATACTGGCATCACTGAAAGCAGCCAAAGATAACGATATGTCTTTGGGATGGTTATGAGTAATTTTTTCTCTAATAGTTAAAATTTTATTAACATAGAAAGTCATGAAGTCATTACTAGTTAAAGTTAAAGGAATACTCGGCTCAATAGAACTCTGACTCTTTGTCAGACTGGCTACAGTGCTGAAAAGAAATCTGGGGTTGTTCTTATTTTCTTCAATTAGTGATGAGTAGTAAGATGTCCTAGCTTTACAGAGGGCTTTTTGATAGAGCAACAGACTCTTTTTCCAGGCTAAGTGAAGATCTTCTAAATTAGTGAGACGCCATTTCCTCTCCAACTTACGGGTTATCTGCTTTAAGCTACGAGTTTGTGAATTATACCACAGAGTCAGGCACTTCTGATTTAAGGGTCTCTTTTTCAGAGGAGCTACAGCATCCAAGGTTGTGCTCAATGAGGATGTAAAACTATTGACGAGATAATCTATCTCACTCACAGAGTTTAGGTAGCTACTCTGCCCTGTGTTGGTATATGGCATTGAAGAACATAACAAAGAAGGAATCATATCCTTAAACCTAGTTACAGCGCTTTCCGAAAGACTTCTTCTGTAATGAAACTTATTCCCTACTGCTGGGTAGTCCATTAAAGTAAATGTAAATGTTATTAAGAAATGATCAGACAGAAGGGGGTTTTCAGGGAATACTGTTAAGTCTTCAATTTCCATACCATAAGTCAAAACAAGATCTAAAGTATGATTAAAGTGGTGGGTAGACTCATTTACATTCTGAGCAAAGCCAACTGAGTCTAATAATAGATTAAATGCAGTGCTGAGGCTGTCATTCTCAGCATCTATGTGGATGTTAAAATCACCCACTATAATTATCTTATCTGAACTAAGCACTAAGTCAGACAAAAGGTCTGAAAATTCACAGAGAAACTCACAGTAACGACCAGGAGGATGATAGATAACAACAAATAAAACTGTTTTTTGGGACTTCCAATTTGGATGGACAAGACTAAGAGTCAAGCTTTCAAATGAATTAAAGCTCTGTCTGGGTTTTTGATTAATTAATAAGCTGGAGTGGAAGATTGCTGCTAATCCTCTGCCTCGGCCCGTGCTACGAGCATTCTGACAGTTAGTGTGACTCGGGGGTGTTGACTCATTTAAACTAACATATTCATCCTGCTGTAACCAGGTTTCTGTAAGGCAGAATAAATCAATATGTTGATCAGTTATTATATCATTTACTAACAGGGACTACCTGTTACCGCCCAGCACCCAGCACCCCCAACATAGCTGGAACCCTGCTATAAACTATGTATAATACAGCTGCAGATAAGTAAACTGTTTTCCACGCCTCTCAGCATGTCTGGCAAGAAGGAGAAGAAATTCAGATGGATGGCAGACAATAATACATGAAGGGAACAATTAATTTGGCCTTGACAAGATGACAATGGCAGCTTCAGAGATCTTAAAATAGAAAATTGATGTGACTGGATGTGTCTCATTAAGTCAATCAGAAGTGCAACTTATTTTTACGGAGCTAAATTACAAGTCATTTTAAAGGTCTAGAACATGCCAACACTTTCATTTTGTTTTCTGCAGGCCATCAATGACTGTGATCACTGACCTGCTGGAAGATCCATGGCCTAACATGGATAGAGCGAGTGCATTTTGGGCTTGTCCAACTCACTTTCCAGCAGTGTTTTATATATGCAAGTCCAATCTTGGCCCCGAGACCACTTCACTTACTCAATCTCATCTTGGAATTGAAAGCAATTCTACTCAATTTTGACTCAAACTAGAACTAACTATATATACATTAATTCAAAATTTTAATAACTAAATTAAAAAATTAATTCACATCATGTTGACTGGTGCTATATTTGATAGGACATCACATAGTGACACGTGCTCTTGAATCTCTTGGTCTCACTGAGTGCCAAGAATGAGGAAATAATCCGCTGTTGTTAAACCTAATTTTGTCAATCACAAAAATTGTAATTTTTAATTTAAAAAGAACAATAATGCAGAATGTAAGTTATGTAAGTTCAGACTTGTGTTTTTTAGGTCATGGTCTTGATTCAGATTCAATATATGTAATATTGTCCCCATCCCCACTTTCCAGTGATATGGAACAAAATTCCAGCCCAAATAAAACTCCAGGGAGCAAAGGTGTTGTATTGAGTTAATAAATCATGAATGTGTTTTGGGCATAACATAAATTACACATGAGTGCCATCTATCATTGCCTTTAGGAGCCCTGCACTGTTGAAATTGTTCTATTACTGTTTAGTTCACAGACTCTTTAGGTAACAAAATTTAGAGATTTTCTGGCAAAGAAATTTGGTAAGGTTGGTAAGGTTAGATATTACCCATGTGAAGCGCTTTGTGGCAGCTTTGTTGTGATTTGGTGCTATGTAAATAAGCTGAACTGAACTGAATTGAAATGGATCATGAGAGAACAGATCTTGTAAGGGATCTATTGCGTCAGACTACATGTTACTATCCCTCAAAAAATACTTGAGGCACCGATGAGACTCTGTGGGGTAGTCAATTGGGTGATTGCATCCTTTGGGTTGTCAAGTGGGCACCCTCCTTCTTAGATATTTCATTGATAGGCCCACAACACCTCCAGAGGGTTCAGCAGTGAATCCCAGCGTTCCAGGTTCCTTCCCGAGATGCCATCAGCTCACTTGAAGGCCCAGACAGAGTCCTTTCTCTTCAGCGACAGCCGCTGGCTTCCCTTCTCAGCAGCCCTGGAGAGGTCTTTGACTGCCTGGTGGTCGGCCTTCCCTCGCACTCCCATCTCCCTGAGTAACCTGGATACTGAGGTGGGTACAAACCCTCTGCAGCCTACTTCCACTGGGAGTATCTTCACTTTCCAGCCATGTTGTTGCATGTCGGCTGCAAGTTCAGCATACCTCAGCTTCTTTTGTTCATAGGCATCCTCCACTGCACTCTTCCAGTGCACCGTGAGCTCAGTGATATAAACAAGATATGGTACTAAGAGGTCCCTAAGATAAGATGGGACCTGATTATTCAAAACCTTATAAGTAAGAAGAAGAATTTTAAATTCTATTCTAGAATTAACAGGAAGCCAATGAAGAGAGGCCAATATGGGTGAAATATGCTCTCTCCTTCTAGGCCCCATTAGTACTCTAGCTGCAGCATGTTGAATTAACTGAAGGCTTTTCAGGGAACTTTTAGGACAACCTGATAATAATGAATTACAATAGTCCAGCCTAGAGGAAATAAATGCATGAATTAGTTTTTCAGCATCACTCTGAGACAAGATCTTTCTAATTTTAGAGATATTGCGCAAATGTAAAAAAGCAGTCCTATATATTTGCTTAATATGCGCATTGAAGGACATATCCTGATCAAAAATGACTCCAAGATTTCTCACAGTATTACTGGAGGTCAGGGTAATGCCATCCAGAGTAAGGATCTGGTTAGACACCATGTTTCTAAGATTTGTGGGGCCAAGTACAATAACTTCAGTTTTATCTGAATTTAAAAGCAGGAAATTAGAGGTCATCCATGTCTTTATGTCTGTAAGACATTCCTGCAATTTAACTAATTGGTGTGTGTCCTCTGGCTTCATGGATAGATAAAGCTGGGTATCATCTGCGTAACAATGAAACTTTAAGCAATGCTATCTAATAATACTGCCTAAGGGAAGCATGTATAAAGTGAATAAAATTGGTCCTAGCACAGAACCTTGTGGAACTCCATAATTAACCTTAGTCTGTGAAGAAGATTCCCCATTTACATGAACAAATTGTAATCTATTAGATAAATATGATTCAAACCACCGCAGCACAGTGCCTTTAATACCTATGGCATGCTCTAATCTCTGTAATAAAATTTTATGGTCAACAGTATCAAAAGCAGCATTGAGGTCTAACAGGACAAGCACAGAGATGAGTCCACTGTCTGAGGCCATAAGAAGATCATTTGTAACCTTCACTAATGCTTTTTCTGTACTATGATGAATTCTGAAACCTGACTGAAACTCTTCAAATAGACCATTCCTCTGCAGATGATCAGTTAGCTGTTTTACAACTACCCTTTCAAGAATTTTTGAGAGAAAACGAAGGTTGGAGATTGCCCTATAATTAGGTAAGATAGCTGGGTCAAGTGATGGCTTTTTAAGTAATGGTTTAATTACTGCCACCTTAAAAGCCTGTGGTACATAGCCAACTAATAAAGATAGATTGATCATATTTAAGATCGAAGCATTAATTAACGGTAGGGCTTCCTTGAGCAGCCTGGTAGGAATGGGGTCTAATAGACATGTTGATGGTTTGGAGGAAGTGACTAATGAAAATAACTCAGACAGAACAATCGGAGAGAAAGAGTCTAACCAAATACTGGCATCACTGAAAGCAGCCAAAGATAACGATATGTCTTTGGGATGGTTATGAGTAATTTTTTCTCTAATAGTTAAAATGTTATTAACATAGAAAGTCATGAAGTCATTACTAGTTAAAGTTAAAGGAATACTCGGCTCAATAGAGCTCTGACTCTTTGTCAGACTGGCTACAGTGCTGAAAAGAAATCTGGGGTTGTTCTTATTTTCTTCAATTAGTGATGAGTAGTAAGATGTCCTAGCTTTACAGAGGGCTTTTTGATAGAGCAACAGACTCTTTTTCCAGGCTAAGTGAAGATCTTCTAAATTAGTGAGACGCCATTTCCTCTCCAACTTACGGGTTATCTGCTTTAAGCTACGAGTTTGTGAATTATACCACAGAGTCAGGCACTTCTGATTTAAGGGTCTCTTTTTCAGAGGAGCTACAGCATCCAAGGTTGTGCTCAATGAGGATGTAAAACTATTGACGAGATAATCTATCTCACTCACAGAGTTTAGGTAGCTACTCTGCCCTGTGTTGGTATATGGCATTGAAGAACATAACAAAGAAGGAATCATATCCTTAAACCTAGTTACAGCGCTTTCCGAAAGACTTCTTCTGTAATGAAACTTATTCCCTACTGCTGGGTAGTCCATTAAAGTAAATGTAAATGTTATTAAGAAATGATCAGACAGAAGGGGGTTTTCAGGGAATACTGTTAAGTCTTCAATTTCCATACCATAAGTCAAAACAAGATCTAAAGTATGATTAAAGTGGTGGGTAGACTCATTTACATTCTGAGCAAAGCCAACTGAGTCTAATAATAGATTAAATGCAGTGCTGAGGCTGTCATTCTCAGCATCTATGTGGATGTTAAAATCACCCACTATAATTATCTTATCTGAACTAAGCACTAAGTCAGACAAAAGGTCTGAAAATTCACAGAGAAACTCACAGTAACGACCAGGAGGATGATAGATAACAACAAATAAAACTGGCTTTTGGGACTTCCAATTTGGATGGACAAGACTAAGAGTCAAGCTTTCAAATGAATTAAAGCTCTGTCTGGGTTTTTGATTAATTAATAAGCTGGAGTGGAAGATTGCTGCTAATCCTCTGCCTCGGCCCGTGCTACGAGCATTCTGACAGTTAGTGTGACTCGGGGGTGTTGACTCATTTAAACTAACATATTCATCCTGCTGTAACCAGGTTTCTGTTAGGCAGAATAAATCAATATGTTGATCAGTTATTATATCATTTACTAACAGGGACTACCTGTTACCGCCCAGCACCCAGCACCCCCAACATAGCTGGAACCCTGCTATAAACTATGTATAATACAGCTGCAGATAAGTAAACTGTTTTCCACGCCTCTCAGCATGTCTGGCAAGAAGGAGAAGAAATTCAGATGGACGGCAGACAATAATACATGAAGGGAACAATTAATTTGGCCTTGACAAGATGACAATTGCAGCTTCAGAGATCTTAAAATAGAAAATTGATGTGACTGGATGTGTCTCATTAAGTCAATCAGAAGTGCAACTTATTTTTACGGAGCTAAATTACAAGTCATTTTAAAGGTCTAGAACATGCCAACACTTTCATTTTGTTTTCTGCAGGCCATCAATGACTGTGATCACTGACCTGCTGGAAGATCCATGGCCTAACATGGATAGAGCGAGTGCATTTTGGGCTTGTCCAACTCACTTTCCAGCAGTGTTTTATATATGCAAGTCCAATCTTGGCCCCGAGACCACTTCACTTACTCAATCTCATCTTGGAATTGAAAGCAATTCTACTCAATTTTGACTCAAACTAGAACTAACTATATATACATTAATTCAAAATTTTAATAACTAAATTAAAAAATTAATTCACATCATGTTGACTGGTGCTATATTTGATAGGACATCACATAGTGACACGTGCTCTTGAATCTCTTGGTCTCACTGAGTGCCAAGAATGAGGAAATAATCCGCTGTTGTTAAACCTAATTTTGTCAATCACAAAAATTTAAATTTTTAATTTAAAAAGAACAATAATGCAGAATGTAAGTTATGTAAGTTCAGACTTGTGTTTTTTAGGTCATGGTCTTGATTCAGATTCAATATATGTAATATTGTCCCCATCCCCACTTTCCAGTGATATGGAACAAAATTCCAGCCCAAATAAAACTCCAGGGAGCAAAGGTGTTGTATTGAGTTAATAAATCATGAATGTGTTTTGGGCATAACATAAATTACACATGAGTGCCATCTATCATTGCCTTTAGGAGCCCTGCACTGTTGAAATTGTTCTATTACTGTTTAGTTCACAGACTCTTTAGGTAACAAAATTTAGAGATTTTCTGGCAAAGAAATTTGGTAAGGTTGGTAAGGTTAGATATTACCCATGTGAAGCGCTTTGTGGCAGCTTTGTTGTGATTTGGTGCTATGTAAATAAGCTGAACTGAACTGAATTGAAATGGATCATGAGAGAACAGATCTTGTAAGGGATCTATTGCGTCAGACTACATGTTACTATCCCTCAAAAAATACTTGAGGCACCGATGAGACTCTGTGGGGTAGTCAATTGGGTGATTGCATCCTTTGGGTTGTCAAGTGGGCACCCTCCTTCTTAGATATTTCATTGATAGGCCCACAACACCTCCAGAGGGTTCAGCAGTGAATCCCAGCGTTCCAGGTTCCTTCCCGAGATGCCATCAGCTCACTTGAAGGCCCAGACAGAGTCCTTTCTCTTCAGCGACAGCCGCTGGCTTCCCTTCTCAGCAGCCCTGGAGAGGTCTTTGACTGCCTGGTGGTCGGCCTTCCCTCGCACTCCCATCTCCCTGAGTAACCTGGATACTGAGGTGGGTACAAACCCTCTGCAGCCTACTTCCACTGGGAGTATCTTCACTTTCCAGCCATGTTGTTGCATGTCGGCTGCAAGTTCAGCATACCTCAGCTTCTTTTGTTCATAGGCATCCTCCACTGCACTCTTCCAGTGCACCGTGAGCTCAGTGATATAAACAAGCTTGAGCGTGGCTGACTACAGAACAAGGTCTGGTCGCAAGTCGGTAACTACAATCTCAGCTGGAAAACAGAGTTTGTTGCCCAAGTCTGCCTGCAGCTTCCAGTCCCTTGCTCTGCCCAGCTGCCTAGTATCTAGACGAATGGTGGCAATGCTAGTTTGCCCCTTGCCCTCCCGGACAAATGGTGTCAATTGTAAATGGGATGGTAGGGGAGGAAGGGTGTTCACTCTTGTCCGTTGACTTTCCACACTGCTGCAATACACTTTAGCACCTGGTTGTGCTACCAGGTGTAGTGGCTTTGGGTGAGGCCGGTCTTGCATCCCACCACGATGTGCTTCAATGTTATTGCACTTGGACATAGAGAGCATGTGGGGTCTTTACCATACTACTAGTTTAGGTTTGCAGGAGAAGGGAGGACATCATAGGCAGCCCTGATGGTAAATTCACATTAAATGCCTCCATTTCCCACAGCTCTTGCCAGGACATCTTCCTTTTCTCCACTCCATCCCATGTCATCTGTTGCCCTTGGTTTGCCTGTGCCACATCTTGTGCACGCCTTCCTGCTTCCTCTTTCTGACATACCTACTGTACCACCAGCTTGTGTCTTTCAAATGGAGTGGCCTTGTTCCATGTTGGTGCACTGGCCACAAGGTCAACACCACTCCTCCCCTCCTGCACTCTGCCCATGAGGTCCCTGTGTCCGAGTGCTGCCTTTGCCTGTTCAATTACAGCCAATGGAGTCCACTTCCTCCCGGTGGCCAGAATAGGGGCAGTTTGTGCTACAAATGGATCACTTGAATCCAGTAGCATCATCTCCAGTCTGACTTTGGAACACTTGTACTCCTCTGCCAGGCTGGAAATGGGCAAGTGTAACATCCCTTTGCTGCATAGTCCAATAGTGCTAAAGCACCTGGGAAGGCCAAGCCACTTCCTTATGTATGAGCTAACCAGTTTCTCCAGCTTTTCCACCTTTGAGAGTGGAACTTCATACAAGGTTAGCAGTCACAGAAGAAGTTGGAGTAGCCCGTACTACATGCACTCAGAGCTTCAGCTTGCCAGGAAGCACGCTTCTATCGATGTTCTCCAGGCCACTGTCTACCTCCTTCCTGAGCTGCTGTACTTGCGCTTTTTCTTTGAGGGACGCATCATACAACCGATCTATAGGCTCTTCACCGGCTTCTCGGAAACCGCTGGAATAGGTTCCTTGCCTATGTAAAAGCGGTGGTCTGACAGTCTCCCCTTGACAATAGGAAATGGAATAGTCATCATCCACCAAAGCTCCCTGAGGTGAAGCAGTTAAGCATCTCATTCCTGCAACACCTTATCCTCCACCGACTGTGTGATCACCCTTAGCTGCAGACAGGCCTCTGCTGCTCCTAGACCCTCCCATGACCAGCCCTTTGTAAGAGGCTGAAATTGCACATGTATAACAATATATATCTCTATAGGTCATGTGGTAATTTGCAGCTCTGAACTCATATTTGTTTATCAGATGCAGGTGCTAAGATGGAGTAAGGTGTGATAATGGAGGCAGTTGAATACAGAGTGGTTTTTGGGTTCATGTACTTGAGAAGCCGCCCACCAAAGGAGATGTTCACTGAGATGATGAAGACTTATGGGGAGGATGCCCCATCATATGACATCATCAACCACGGGTGAAGTCAGTTCATGTGCGGTCAGACACCGATGGAAAAAGTAACCCATTACAGAGTGACCACATTCTGCCATTGATGAAGACACCATCTAGGACAGGGGTGGGCAACTTGCTCCAGAAAGGGCCAAGAGGGTGCAGGTTTTCTTTGCAGCTTTACAAGTACATTGTACTTGGCCATCTCAGTCCCCAGACCTGAATATTATTGAAAATCTGTGGTGTGATTTTAAGCGGGCTGTCTGTGCTCGGAAACCAACAAACCTGAGGTGTTTGGCAAATGGTCCAAAATACCTTCAACCAGAATCCAGACTCTCATTGGAAGCTATAGGAAGCTGTTATTAGAGGCTGTTATTTCTGCAAAAGGAGGATCTACTAAATATTGATGTATTTTTTCTGTTGGGGTGCAAAAATTTATGCACTTGCCTAATTTTTTTAAAGAATTATTGCACACTTTCTGTAAATCGTATAAACTTCATTTCACTTCTCAAATATTACTGTTTGTCTGCTATATGATATATTTAACTGAAATTGCTGATCGAAACAACCAATGATTTATAAAGGAAAATCATGGAAATCATCAGGGGGGCCCAATGGTTTGCTGATGGTGGGTCATTCGGTGTGCTATTACCAGAGGGCAGCTGCACATGAATTTGATCTTGGTGTTGAAAAATTTCCAACCAGTGTAACACTGATCATAAGAGAGGCCACTGTTAACCTGGACTCAGGGGACTTCACTGCGGAGAAGATAGTCCTTGTACTCTCTGTGGCCACCCCAAAGTAAATTCCCAGTTTTTGTCAATTTTGGCTGAGGCTCCTGCACTCAGTGTGCTTCTAATTTTACAAAAGGTTGCCCCATAAACATTGACAGAACATTTTATTGATTAGCTTACGTACTGTGTGAGGAAATGTGTGTACTGACCAATATCCCAGGAGCCAGGACTTTCGATCTCCCTGCGGCCGATGAAGTACCACACACAGGCCATCCAGTGCGCCAGTAGGGCGAACATGGACATGAGCAGAGTCAGGACCACAGCGCTGTACTGGGAGTAGCGCTCCAGCTTCTGCAGCAGCCGCAGTAACCGAAGCAACCGAACTGTCTTCAGTAGGTGGACCCCAAAGTACTACACATGGAGAACGTACAGCATATCAGCACCACCTTCAGGCAAAGAACTCCACAAACATTACTGACTATCTGACCTAGAAAACACGGACGAACACAGAATCCTTATGTTCAGGATGTGCATCAAAGAAACATTCCTCCAACCCCAAATTAGAAACAGTTGGGACAAAACAGAAAATCCAAAGAAGAAGAAGAAGAAATGATTCTTCCATTTACTTTGACTTTTATTTCATTGCAGCCAGTATGAACCCAACAAATTTCATGTTTTATGTGGCCAACTTCATTTCATTTGTAAATATACATCAATTCCTGCATTTCAGGCCTGAAACACATTCCAAAAGAAGATGGGATGGAGCAGTTTAGGGCAGGTAGTGAGGTTAAAAAACATCAAATAATGTTATTTCACACAGGTGATTGCTATCATGATTTGGAGTCTAAGGAGCAAATATGAGCAGAAGATCAACAGTTTGTCAACAGCTGTGTGAAACAAAAAAATAGAGAAATCTATAAAAACAATGTTCCTCAAAGAAAGACATATATTTCTCCCTCCACAATACAGAATGTCATTAAACAAATGAAGTTTGGTGAAATTTTGTAACAGCCTTGTAACTGTTGGAATGGCTGAAGCAGTGGGTCACCTTGCTGAGTCTGGTCTGCTTGATATTTCTTCCTCATTATCACCAGAGGGAGTTTTTCCTGAACTCTGTCTCCTGTGTTCTTGCTCTAGGGGTTTGAACGATCAGACCTTACTCGTGTGAAGCACCTCGAGGCAGCTTGGTTGTGATTTGATGCTATATAAATAAAAATATAACGCAATGATAAATTACCCTCAGCTGTATGAGCATGTAATCAGTGAAAGAGTGTGTTGAAAGAATGTGACCTTTTGACCAGTTAGAAGAGGTCAAGATTATCCAGCTTTGAACTTATCCAAGGCCTGTGTCCCAAGAATGTTCCATAGGAATTTGAAGACCCTGGCAGTAATGAATGAATGAATGAGTTTATTCGGCACACAATTCAACAACAAAAACAAAAAAACTCATAACAAAGCAACTTTACAAAAGTCCTGCGTGGCCGAAAGGGTGAGGGCAGAAGCAGAGCTTATAAATACCCACCACTTATACTAAAAAATAACAAACATATACACACAAAAAAATTCATAAATACATATCTACACAATCACACACACACATATATATATATATATATATATATATATATATATATATATATATATATATATATATATACACATATATACATACACATACGCAGATATATATACACGTATACATACCTACATGTACATACATACATACGCACACACGATGACAATACCAAAAAGAAAAAACGTGCAAACTTAGTCAATGAACTCAAATTTACAAAATATAACCAGACAATACTGGCACACAACACACAAACCCAAAAGTTTTCAACTATAGCATGCAATTTTGTTATTCTTGTAATGTCTTTTAAAGCCTACTAACGTACTAAGTACTTTACTGTTGTCGGGACAGTTGTTCCAGATGTTAACACCTTTGACAGAATGACTTTTTGTAGTAGTTCGGATCCTTGATTTTTCAAACAATAAAATTCCTCTCAAAATATAACTGGAGTCCCTCAGTTTAAACAGATTTATTTTTAACTTTATACATAATTTGTATTGTAAAGTAATCAACCAAGTCCCAGAATTTAAAATATGCAAACAGGCAAACAATGGATTTGTTGGCTCACAATGTGATTTGTTACAAATAATTCTTACAGCTTTCTTTTGCAACAAAAATATTGGATTAGTATTAGTTTTATATGTATTTCCCCATACCTCAATACAGTAGGTCATGTATGGAACGAGCAATGAGTGATATAAAATAGTTAATGAGTGTTGGGAAATTAAATCTTGTGCTTTATGCAGAATTGCAATGGCTTTTGACATTTTTGGATTTAACAAAATTAATATGCATTTTCCAGCTCAGTTTATCATCAATAACAACACCAAGAAATTTTGTATCAGTTACAGTTTCAATTTCAATATCATTTAATAATAAATTTCTGCAGGAAATCCTGGACTTGTTTCCAAATATAATACACTTTGTCTTACCAAAGTGGAGCCATAATTTGTTTGAATCAAACCATTGTTTAAACTTCTGTAGTTCCTTCTCCATCATGTCCAAGGTCTGTCCCAAGTGATCCCCACTACAAAACACAGTCGTATCATCAGCAAACAAAATACAACTGACGGACTTGGAAACCAAACATATGTCATTAATATACAGAAGAAACAACAACGGCCCCAGAACTGAACCCTGGGGCACCCCACAAGTAATTTTCATGGGTTCAGATTTTGCCTCACCAATATGTACACACTGATATCTATTGTAAAAATAGCTAACTATCCAATCATATGCCAATCCCTTGATACCATACCTCTGCAGTTTGTTCAATAGCACAGTGTGGTCTACAGTATCAAATGCTTTCTGTAAATCAAAAAAAACAAACAAAAAAAAAAAACAGTATATTGCTTATTTTCAACTGCATTTGTAATCTGTTCAACAAAATCAATTACAGCCAGTGAAGTAGTGCGATTTTTTTCTAAAACCATATTGCTGTTCACTAAGTGTGTGATGTTTAGTTATGAAATCATATAACCTCTTTAAAAATACCTTTTCCAAAATTTTGGAAAATTGTGGCAGGAGTGAGACTGGTCTATAATTTGAGAAGACATGTTTGTCTCCAGATTTAAACAGCGGTATCACTTTAGCCAATTTCATTCTGAAAGGAAATTTCCCAGTCATTAGTGACAGGTTACAAATATACGTAAAGGGTCTAACAATACAATCAATAATATTTATAATCAAAGACATATCAAGACTATCACTATCAATTGATCTTTTCCCCTTGAAATTACGAACAATATCAATTATTTCATATTCATCAGTTTCTTTAATGAACATTGAATCCTGAATTTTATTAATTGTTTTACAGTAATCCAAAGAACGCAGTCCAGTAGACAATCGAATCAGCTACATTTTTAACCACATTTACAAAGTAATCATTAAAATGATCTGCTATAGCTTTATTTTCCTTAACAACTGTACCAGTACTTGTGTAAAAAAGGGCAGGATATTCTTTAACACCTTTTATCTTATTTAAGACTTCATTTAAAATCTTAATAGACGTGCGGGCGGATTGCAGCGTCGGCTCGCAGCCGCCGCGACGCTCCGCCACAGGAAAAACACCTCCGTTGGAAGCCTTAAGGACAAGTTGGAACATGCCCAGCTGTTAAACAATTTCTCATATACTCACTCCACTGAAAGCCATCAAAAGCCGCCTGGATTTTACAAATGGTTATCAACACGGAGGTGTTTTTCCTGTGCCGCTGCACCACGCCGGCTACGTCCCGACGCGCGGACCCGTCCGCACGTCTTTCATTAAAAACAGTGGAATATCCGGATAAAATGCTGAAACCAACTTCTTCTGAAACTTCTCTGTTCTCTCACGACGTCCTGGATCAATAGAGCCTGAAATGTGGAGGTTTTCAGCTTGAAACAGGCTGATGACGGCGCCTGAGAGCGCTGCGCGACGTCTCGCACCGTGGGAAGTCCTTAAAGCGACAGTATCACCTCAAAATCTCTCATCAGCCGTTAAAATTTTCACTGAAAACCAGCTTAATTTTTCGAACCGTGTCCACTTCGATGTGTCTCACAGGTTTAGAAAAAATTTTGATCAAACAAAGCGCCAGTCTCTCAGCAACTTCTCAGACAAAGGAATTCCGACGAGGGGCTGGACGACTCCTCCCACAAGGAGTGCTCACAGGCGGATGACGTCACCGACAGGCGTGGAAAAACTCACGCATGCACACGAGGGTTCAAGCATATCTGACGTAAAAACATATGAATGAAATCCATATAGTTTTTGAAAAAAATAAAAAGGACCTATACTTTATTGACAGCCCTCGTAAGTTGAACATAAATTGAATTGAAGGAATCCGGAGGAATTTCAGTGAACAAAGGAAACGAGCGCAAGTCTTATCACACCAGTAATCGCCAATCCCTCAAATGACACAGTGTCAAGAATCATCATTCATCAATAGCTGATATAAAATGGATAAGGGAGCGCTTTGCAAAACATCTGTTAAGCACTACCTTCCAGCATGGTCAGTCAATTTTTGAGAACTACCTACATGACATAGATTTACCACATGGTAACATGCTGTGTGTGTTTCTTAATGCTTGCTGTAAAAGAATTCCAAGACTTATTCAGTGACTTGGAAATGAGCTCTCCTTGGATTCACATCTCAAAGGTCTGGTTCATTCATTTTTTTATTGACTGAGAAATATTAGTAAAGTCAGTCCTGTTTGTAAAGTTGGGATGGAGATGGTTATCCAAGCTTTCATTTCATCTCGGATGGATTACTGTAACTCGCTCTTTGCTTGGCTCAGTAAAACCTCTTTGGATCATCGGCAGGTCATACAAAATGCTGCTGTGAGGTTTCTGATCAAATGCTCCAAGCACTCCCATGTTACACCTCTGCTGAGTTCACTTCACTGCTCCCCCCCCATCCAGTCCAGAATTCAGTTTAAGGATTTGGTTCTGACTTTTAAAGGACATGTCGCACCAAAATCTTAACACTTTAGATTTAGGCTGTTAGTGACCATCCGGTGATCCACCGGGATTACTTTGTGCACTTCCGTGACTGGTTTCAAAGTATACGGCATTCAGAACAAGCACTCGTGAGTACTTGGGTGTTTCCGACAAGTGATGTCACAACTAGAAGCGTCCCAGCGTGCGCTTCAGTGGACTTTAGCTGCTAATGTTAAGAACGGAGGCACAGTGTCAGGATTCGGCCCATTCAGGGTCCTGGTCATGGTTTTATCTTCTTACCTTGCTTCTGTTTTTGATTATTCTGCTTGTGGGTTCTGTTTATCTTTACCTTCTGTGTTTTATCATCTTGATTTTGCTCTGTTTATGATTGGCTTTGTTTCATTTATTTTCTTTGTATCACCTGGTTGCCATGTATTTAGTTTAGTCTTAGTTCCTGTCCTGCCTGTAGTTTGTTTCTCTTTATTGCTTGCTGTATTGCGTTTGTATTCTTTTACTTGTACTCGTGGTCCCTTTAGATACTTCAGTCTCAGTTTAGTTTTTGTTTATCACATTTATTACACTATGCTTTCGTCACTGGTTTTGGTTGGTATTTATCTTCAGTGTTTTCATCTGGTTATGTACCTTTGGTTATTTATTGCTTTCTCTGGTTATCAATTATTCTGTGTTGTCCTTCGTTGTATTCTTTTGTCACTGGTTTAGTTTTGTGTCTTTTATTTTTCTGGTCTGCTGGTAATCGGTTATGGCATTCACTTTCATACTTTAATCTGTATCAGTTCTGTTCTAGTTTAGACTTTGCTTTTTATTTTCTTCTTTACTTGCACTCTGCCTTGTACTATAGTCATTAGTTGTATTTGCCTTCATACTTTATCCACATCGTGAGTTTTGTTCTTAGTTAAGTCTCTGCCTTTTATTTTCTGGGTCCTGACACGTGAGCTCATCAGTTTGTGGTTTTCACTTCTTTTTATCTCTCTTGGTTGTGGGTGCGTCACTGGCACTTAGTTGTTTTGTCTGTCACGCCCACCTGTCTTGTCTGGCCACACCCCTTCCAGAACCTTCCCCAAACCTGTTTTACATCACGCCCTGATTACTCCCCGTGTGTTTAAGCTCTCACAGTCCCTCACTTCCCTGCTAGTTGTTGATCTTGTATCTCATCCTTACGTTCACTTTCTGTCTTATTTGCCTTGTGATTTTGACCTTGCTTGTTTTTTCGATCTCTGCCACGCCGTGAACCTGGCCCAGCTTGTGAACTATTCCATGAATCTGCCTCTCGTCTGTCTGTTCCGCTGCCCCGCTGACTACCTTTTTGTGTACTGAACCACTGCCTGTTCTTTGATAAAGACTTTTATTACCTGTACATCTCAGCCTGCGAGTCTGCATCATGTGTCCTGCCACTTCCTGTGCCTCGCCACACCCAGTCATGACATACAGATTAATTCCAAAGTTGACATAAGTGTGATGTCGTGTTATGACGACTTGTTTTTAAGTGATAACTGTTCATTTTGATGCAGTCACAGTAAAGGCAGCATCTTTGTGAAGGTTTCGGTGCACCTGCATGGCCATGAGCCATAAACACAGCCTGTCAGCCTGCCTCTGCTCCAGGTTCAGCTGTGTGCATGATTAATTATGAGTGTTATCAATAAAATCTAAAAAAAAAATACATCTGCTGCCAGGGGAAACACTGTCTTGGAGACACTCCTCTTCTTCTTGTCTCCGTCTCCTGTCTATCTGGTCTCTTTGTTTTCTGGGACTTCTGCACTTTGTCCAGGGACCATCGTGGGTACCCACATACTGTGAGGGCTTTCCGTACAATTTGTTGTTCTTTAGCCCTTCCCTCTGCAGTTGTGGGCACCGGTAGGGCTCTGTGCAGACAGACAGGAGACGGAGACAAGAAGAAGAGGAGTGTCTCTCCCTTATTTAGCAGGAGTAGGGGAAAAACTACAGAGGATCTTCAGACAGCACAAAATCCCAGTTTACTTTAAACTGGTTAACAACTTGAGACAGAAATTAGTTCACCCTAAGGACAGGATCCCTAGTTACAAACAGAGCAATGTAGTGTATTCTATCAGATGTCAGGAAAACTGTAATGAACACTACATAGGTGAGACTAAGCAACCTTTACACAAAAGGCTATACCAGCACTGCAGAGAGGGCGCAAATGGATCTCAGTCTGCAGTTCATCTCCACCTTAAAGACACTAACCACACGTTTGAGGACAAGGAAGTTAAAATCTTAGCCAGAGAGAAGAAACGGTTTGAGAGAGGTGTCAAGGAAGCATTCTATGTGAAACAGTTGAAACCCAGCCTTAACCGGGGAGGGGGTCTGAGACACGCTTTGTCCCCTGTTTACAATGGGGTACTCAGGTCAAAGCAGTTTCAGTCTTTTGTTCATGGTAATGAGTCATTCACGTCATCAGGAGAGTAGTCAAGGGAGCCATCAGGAGAGGCTTCCGTCCCATCATTAGGAGGGACAGCTGCCCTGTCATTAGGAGGGTGCTAACTAGAGCACAATAGATGCTGATTAGAGCTATTGTTTAGTCACTAGCCTATAGCAGTCTGCCTCTCGGTAGGAGGGGTCTGGTTAGTTTTAAAAAACTCCAGCTTTTGTTGGCTTCTGATTATTCTTCTCTACAAGAGTCAAGACAGAAGTCAGACTACCAGAGCAAGAATTTAGCTGAAGAAGCTTCTTCGATTTGAAGTGAAACGTCCTCGCATCAAGCAACCCAGTCCAGTCGAAGATTCAAGCTTCTCTACATGTGTGCAGAGACAATTACAATATGAGTACTTTTATGTTGTCTTACTAACTGGGACGTTACATAAACGTGAGACATGTCCTTTAAGGCTCTGCATGGTGAATCACCTGCTTATATAATGGTGAGCTTTTGCAGCCATACTTTGAGGTCCTCTCATCAAGACTTGTTCTTTTCCTAAATCTGGATTTAAAATAACAGGTGACAGAACCTTCATAGTTGTGGCTCCTACACTCTTTGCCCTCCAGTTTGCCATCTGTGAACTTAGTGGACTTGTTCAAAATGCAGCTTAAGACACATCTGACCTGTTATTTGTGCTGCCTGGCGTATTTCCACAAACTCCTCTGCTGACACGGCTCCGATCGATGCCAAACTTTGCCAAGGACTGGATTATTATCATAGTCTTCCCGATTGAGTATTTTTGAGTAGAAATTGTGTGCCACCTCAAAGTGAAAGCCAATTTTTTTTCCTGTTTTTTATCTCCAAGGCTCCATGTTTGCTGCCATGATTGAAGGCACTCCCCTCAGTCACGTCGTCATCCTCAGTGGGAGGTGATGGTCTAGTGGTTAATCACTGGACTTCTAGACCACAGGATTCTTGGTTTGGAACCCAATCAGACTGAAAAATCGCTAAAGACCCTTGGGTAAGGTCCTTAATCCCCTTGTTACTCCTGGTGTGTCATGAGCGCTTTGCATGGCAGCACCTTGTGAGTGTGTCTGTGTGAATGGGTGAATGTGAAACATAATTGTAAAGCTCTTTAGTGTCTGATGCAGATAGAAATGTGTTGTATAAATACAGTCCATTTACTGAAAATACACTAAACGCTAATCAATTAATAACAAGTCAAACCAAATGTAAAAATCACTATATTTTTTTCCCATAAAGTCTTTGGGGGGGTTGTACAAAACCCCCCCAAAAAACCCAGACCTTGAAATTACTTGCTGCACTGTAAATGTGGTTGTTTTCCAGTCAGTAACACTTGACAGCTGACTGAAGTGAAGATAATTGGTCTGTTTTGTCTCCACTAGTCATCATCATTCATTTGTCTGTTGATGACGACTTTGGATGAAGCGCTGATGGAGCCGACGATGTTACTGGATGTGAATGCTGGAGCGGTTTCTCAGTGTTTCTCTTTGCTTGGAATAACAGCAGCTCATGTTTATGCACAAAGACAAACTGTGTCCACACAGACAGACAGAGACACAGAGGGGTACTCACCACACTGACGTTGAAAGCATAAAGCAGGTCAAAGGGCAGAGCAGCAATGAGATCGACAAAGAGCCAGGTGGTGACGTAGTGAACGCAGATGGAGCGGGCATCGTACACAACCTGGCCAGACGTGCTCACAAAAGTGGTTCGAAAGTTCAGTATGATGTCTGCAGAGAACAACAGCAGCATGTGGCAGGAATTAGCAGCATGGAAGGACACGTGTCAACTGCAGCGTCAATGCTGAGCCCCGCTTCACTGGACCTGCAAATATCACGATAATCCCTCACATGTAACACACAGTAACTTTAATCTGAGCCTCACAGAGCCGATCGGTCGCTTTAACACCCGAGACAGAGTGTAAAGTTAAACAGACACACAGTAACTTTAATCTGAGCCTCACAGAGCCGATCGGACGCTTTAACACCCCAGACAGAGTGTAAACGTAAACTGACACAAAGTAACTTTAATCTGAGCCTCACAGAGCCGATCGGTCGCTTTAACACCCGAGACAGAGTGTAAAGTTAAACAGACACACAGTAACTTTAATCTGAGCCTCACAGAGCCGATCGGACGCTTTAACACCCCAGACAGAGTGTAAATGTAAACTGACACAAAGTAACTTTAATCTGAGCCTCACAGAGCCGATCAGTCGCTTTAACACCCGAGACAGAGTGTAAACGTAAACTGACACAAAGTAACTTTAATCTGAGCCTCACAGAGCCGATCGGTCGCTTTAACACCCGAGACAGAGTGTAAAGTTAAACAGACACACAGTAACTTTAATCTGAGCCTCACAGAGCCGATCGGACGCTTTAACACCCCAGACAGAGTGTAAACGTAAACTGACACAAAGTAACTTTAATCTGAGCCTCACAGAGCCGATCGGTCGCTTTAACACCCGAGACAGAGTGTAAAGTTAAACAGACACACCAGTAACTTTAATCTGAGCCTCACAGAGCCGATCGGCGCTTTAACACCCCAGACAGAGTGTAAACGTAAACTGACACAAAGTAACTTTAATCTGAGCCTCACAGAGCCGATCGGTCGCTTTAACACCCGAGACAGAGTGTAAAGTTAGACACAGTAACTTTAATCTGAGCCTCACAGAGCCGATCAGTCGCTTTAACACCCCAGACAGAGTGTAAACGTAAACTGACACAAAGTAACTTTAATCTGAGCCTCACAGAGCCGATCGGTCGCTTTAACACCCGAGACAGAGTGTAAAGTTAAACAGACGCAGTAACTTTAATGTGAGCCTCACAGAGCCGATCGGACGCTTTAACACCCGAGACAGAGTGTAAAGTTAAACAGACGCAGTAACTTTAATGTGAGCCTCACAGAGCCGATCGGACGCTTTAACACCCCAGACAGAGTGTAAATGTAAACTGCGCGGGATGTCCTATGCATTCAAAAGACAAAACTTGAGAGAGATTTTGTTTCATGCAAAACATTTTAGTTTTGTCTTTTTCAGTCAACACTAAAGCATGTCAACTTTGTTTTTGTCAGCATTTTATAACACTAACAAAGCATCATCATTGTCTCATTTTCATCATAAAAAAATTGTTGTTGATAAATATATTTTGTCTCGTCTTGTCTGATGAAATTAATGCTACATGACAGTGTTTCAAGACTGCAGCTCAAAGAGAGAAAGAGAGAGCAGAATCAGTCAGCTGGAACTAGCAGCTCACTATTTCTCAGCAGTAAAATAACTGAGTACCAGACAGGACACTAATGTGGTCGCTGGCACGGAGCCTTTTGCTTCACTAACAATCCCAGAATTTAGATATGATGAGTTCTGCTCTATTATTAGTAACAAAATTAAGATGAAGTGGGAAAACAGTTTGACTCAACACTGATATCTTAGACATACAAAAGAGAGAACAGATGCATCTTTAATGTGAATGTGAATGACTGCAGAGAAAGCTCTGTTTTTAACCTTTGGAACATAGAGTAATCCTGCCTCCTGAGAGTGCAGAGCACGGGCCCTGCTGCCTGCACATATCATCTACATTCATGTGCAAAGGAGCAAAGTTGATATTATGGCAATTTATGACCACTGTCAACAAAATAAGAGTAAACAGGAAGTGTAACTATGTTTGGTTTCTGAAAAAGACTCAAATGACTCATTTAACTCAGAAAAGATTTACCATCTTCAAAGTGTTATTCATGTGTTTTAATTTGCTATGTTCCTAATATTTGGTATCTTGGAAAAAGCAGCTAATTAGCAGAAATGAATGACTGGAAGTGTGGGATGGCAGCGATCAGTCCACCATCACGAGCTGAATGAATGTATTGATGAGCAGGCCGGCCTCTTCACTCTGACAAATGGGATTTCGACCGGCATCAGTCAGCCATTTGAACTGCGGGTGGCTGATATAATTTCATTGCAGAGGATTATTGATGGAAGGCTTCTGTTCACTCTGTGACATTTAGGGGAAATTGTCCATGAACAGCACTCATGCAAGTTTCTTATAATTAGAGGGAGAGGAGAGGCGTGGTAATGATCGGTGATCGGCATCATTCAGATCCTCTGTAACGGGCGTGTCACATGATGACATCCACAGCTGACCATTAACTGATAAAACATGCAGAATTCTGAAGTTTTTTTAATGAATGATGTTTGAAAAATGCCAGCAAATATTATTCTGTATATCATGACTGCATACAAAGAATTCATCTTGACAGTGAAAGTTCATAGAGGAGGTTAGTACGTGTTCATTTAAACACTCTTCAAAACAGGACACTCACCGAGTATAAACAGGATCTCCACAAGGATGTCACTGACACTGGGCGGGCTCCGGGGGGCGCTGTTACTGCCTTCATCCCGCACTCCCACCGCCGTGAAGCACACATTGTAGGGGACAGTGATGGCCACGTAGAAAGTGGCCAGCAGAATCAACCAATCCCAGCCTGCCTTGAAGGTTCCGTAGTGGAGCAGGATGAAGCGAGATTTCTGAATGGCGGCTACCTTGTACTCTGGGATTGGAGGTTTCTCTCCAAACATATTCTAGATTAGACGACAGGAATAAAAATGTTGACGCCACTTCCACTCAGCTGTCAAAAGTGTTTCTGTACACGGTGAAAGTGTCCAACATGTGGAGATATTTAGTTATCTTGGCAGTAACATTCACGTCTCTGTTTCATCGAACTTTGATGAAGATGGAGACACACGGGGCACGAGCTTATGTTGTCATGAGGATGCTGGTCAGAGGGGTTGCTGTGGCAACCTCAATTGAAACCAAGAGAGAAGCCGAAGGGACTTACTTACTGAGTGAAGTGACACAGTGCCAATTTTAACTTGCCTAATATCAGTATCAGCCCCCAAAAACTAACAACATATAATCTTAATAGTTAAGATGTGTCTATTGTGATGTGTGTGTCTGTGCGTCTGTGTGTGTGTGTAGGGGAGGGGGGGGGGGGGGGGCACTGCTTCATCTTACTGGAACACATGTAGAGTCAGAGACAGACAGACAGATTCTCACGTTGTTGATCTTGAGCTTGGTTTTGTCCTGTTTCTGCAGATGTCCCGACAGGTGGTAGAGCACAGCTCGGCTGCGGCGCCGATTAGCGTTGAAGCCTGGAGGACGAGTTACCTGATGCATCTCCAAACCAGTTTCCTCATCTGCAGAAGAGAAATTCTGAGCCTCAATCTCCCCCACAACACAGACTGCCAAACCAAAGCCACTCTAAGAGACAGTTTTCTATTAGCATGCACACCCTGGAAAACAGCGCGCTGGTTGAGCGTGAGCTGTTGTTCTTCTCTGTGACATGTTTTACATCCTTCTGTAAGAACACGTCCATTTGAATTGTGATGAAGGTATGTTTGGACCTACAACAGTTAATGAAATTCTTTAGGGCCCCTTCACACATAACATGAAAGACACAGAAACCGGAAGAAAATACGCGAACCAAGCACAAAATGGGGAACTACGAAAAATTCCACCTCCTGACACACTGGCGACGGTTTCATGCATGCTCATGCGCATGCACAAACACAGTGCGAGCAGCTGGAACGCGTTGCACCATATCGCACCTCTGCTGTGGAGGAAAAATAAATAAATAAAAACACACCATAAAAACACCGCATTTTATTGAATCCCTCTTATCGAATGCACAATACAAGTATGAACCGTCTGTTCCTGTGTAGATGACCCATGGTCACAGACGTACAGTCAAGAAATGACATGAATGAAGCAGTGCACTCTTATCATGTCCACATCTACTGGCCCGGGCATGTCCAGCCGGCCCCACGTGTGTCTCCAACCCAACATGCGTGTCCTATGGGCAGCACGCCGTAGAACAGACACTGCGTCATGTGGAACAGAGCTCACGTTAAATAAAAAATAAATGGCACTCACGGGATTCAAACCTGCAATTTACGAAAGCTCTGATTGACAGATGCCACCCCTGATCTGAATTGGGAGCTGGTTCCACAGGAGAGGAGCCTGAAAGCTGAAGGCTCTGCCTCCCATTCTACTCTTACAAACCCTAGGAACTACAAGTAAGCCTGCAGTCTGAGAGCGAAGCGCTCTATTGGGGTGATATGGTACTACGAGGTCCCTAAGATAAGATGGGACCTGATTATTCAAAACCTTATGAGTAAGAAGAAGAATTTTAAATTCTATTCTAGAATTAACAGGAAGCCAATGAAGAGAGGCCAATATGGGTGAGATATGCTCTCTCCTTCTAGTCCCCGTCAGTACTCTAGCTGCAGCATTTTGAATTAACTGAAGGCTTTTCAGGGAACTTTTAGGACAACCTGATAATAATGAATTACAATAGTCCAGCCTAGAGGAAATAAATGCATGAATTAGTTTTTCAGCATCACTCTGAGACAAGACCTTTCTAATTTTAGAGATATTGCGCAAATGCAAAAAAGCAGTCCTACATATTTAATATGCGCATTGAATGACATATCCTGATCAAAAATGACTCCAAGATTTCTCACAGTATTACTAGAGGTCAGGGTAATGCCATCCAGAGTAAGGATCTGGTTAGACACCATGTTTCTAAGATTTGTGGGGCCAAGTACAATAACTTCAGTTTTATCTGAGTTTAAAAGCAGGAAATTAGAGGTCATCCATGTCTTTATGTCTGTAAGACAATCCTGCAGTTTAGCTAATTGGTGTGTGTCCTCTGGCTTCATGGATAGATAAAGCTGGGTATCATCTGCGTAACAATGAAAATTTAAGCAATGCTGTCTAATAATACTGCCTAAGGGAAGCATGTATAAAGTGAATAAAATTGATCCTAGCACAGAACCTTGTGGAACTCCATAATTAACCTTAGTCTGTGAAGAAGACTCCCCATTTACATGAACAAATTGTAATCTATTAGATAAATATGATTCAAACCACCGCAGCACAGTGCCTTTAATACCTATGGCATGCTCTAATCTCTGTAATAAAATTTTATGGTCAACAGTATCAAAAGCAGCACTGAGGTCTAACAGAACAAGCACAGAGATGAGTCCACTGTCTGAGGCCATAAGAAGATCATTTGTAACCTTCACTAATGCTGTTTCTGTACTATGATGAATTCTAAAACCTGACTGAAACTCTTCAAATAGACCATTCCTCTGCAGATGATCAGTTAGCTGTTTTACAACTACCCTTTCAAGAATTTTTGAGAGAAAAGGAAGGTTGGAGATTGGCCTATAATTAGCTAAGATAGCTGGGTCAAGTGATGGCTTTTTAAGTAATGGTTTAATTACTGCCACCTTAAAAGCCTGTGGTACATAGCCAACTAATAAAGATAGATTGATCATATTTAAGATCGAAGCATTAAATAATGGTAGGGCTTCCTTGAGCAGCCTGGTAGGAATGGGGTCTAATAAACATGTTGATGGTTTGGAGGAAGTAACTAATGAAAGTAACTCAGACAGAACAATCGGAGAGAAAGAGTCTAACCAAATACCAGCATCACTGAAAGCAGCCAAAGAGAACAATATGGGATCAGTCCAGGTTTCTATTAGGGTGACAGCAGCTGTTTTGAGGGAGGAGGGAACAATTCCAGTAGTGAGGAAAGAATGAATTATGTTTGTTATGTGGGAGCTAAGAACGAAACAACGGCTTTAATAAAAACTGCTGGAAGGGGGTCTAACTGACAGGTAGATGAACCGGATTTTTTAATGAGTTCAGAGACGTCAATGGGAGATGGTAAAGAGAGAGAGTAGATTCGGGGGGGGGGGGGGGGGGGGTAGAGGGAAATGGGGAGGATGGATTGTGAAAAAAACGGGGGATGAGTTGCTGATGGATATTTGTGACTTTGTCAGTAAAATAGGTTAGCGTAATACACAAGGCAGTGGAATACATATGTGATGGAAGTACATCAGAAGGTTGTGTACATTTTTTAAGAAAGGAAAACAGGGTCTGTGAAATGTCATGATGTGAACTAATTAAACCAGAGTAGTTGGAGAATTTAGCTTAAACAATAGTTTTTGTAATGAAGAATGCGAGTATATGTCCTTATGTACAGGAAGATTGGTATTTTTAAAAACATGTTCCAGTTGGCGACCTTTTGCTTTAAGCTGTCTGACAGCAGGGCTGAACCAAGGTGAAGAGTGAGCAAATGTGCCAAATCTAGTTTTTAGTGGAGCGAGGTTATTAAAAAGGAGAATGAAGTCTAGTGTTGTGGTGGGAGACAAGTTCATCTGGGTGGAAAGACTGTGAGCAGTGAAAAGTGAGTCCAAGTTAATGTTCTTTATATTTCAGAATGTCATGGTGCGCAGAAAGTTACCTTTGGAATGTAGTAGATTAATATTAAAAGACAGTAGAAGAAGAAGAAGAGAGGATCATATTTAATGTGGGTAGCCAGCGAAAGCACAAAGCTTGTTTCCAGAAGGGCCCACGGCACGTGTCTCTCACTCCTCCCCAGCACTGTTGTTCAGAGTGCCGGTTGGGAGTGTGGCTGCAATTGGGAAGCGAACCCAGATCACTGGCATCCCAGTCCAACGTGCAAACCATTACGCCACCACCTCCCTGACAGTAGCCTGTGGTCAGAAAATGGGACATGATCTGCTTTCCAGTCAGAAGGGGAGATATCAGCACAAGTCCTTCAGAATGATTTGGAAAGTTGATAAATTGCAAAAATTTAAAGCTGTTTAAACAAGCTGTAAAATCTCTGGTCACTAGATTACTGATATTGTCAAAGTGGATACTGAAATAACCCAGAAGCAATACATTTGAAGATAGTGAGAAGAGATGAGTCAGAAATGCAGAAAATTCAGAGACAAAGTCTTGGTTAGGTTTAGGTGGACGATACACTGTAGCCACAATTGTTGGAACAGATCTGGGTTACTGGGAGACCATTAACTCAAAGGTACTGAACGCCAGAGTGGATACAGGCAAGACTCTCCAACTCTCATGGTAGAGCATAGCAAGACCTCCATCCCAGCCAGAGTCATGTGGTTTAGACATGTAAACAAACCCAGAAGGGAAACAAAGTCATTTGGCTGTTGCCATGATTCATTTAAACACCACAAGTCAAAATTACGGTTGGTCAGCAAGGAGATCTTGGACAAGATTTTCCTTGCTTGTAATTGAATGTTCAGAAGGTCAAAGCTGACAGTGTTGCTGTGATTGCAAGCAGCACTTGTCACCCTAGCAGGGCTGGCTAGCACACTGTGGTTAGCAACCCAGAGGGTGTTTCAAAGAGCACATCGATATGTGGACCAAATTGACTTATAGATTTGGAGCTGCCTGAGTGGAAACTGTGACGGGACCCTCTGTGGTTCTATCTGCAACAGGGTAGAGCAGCAATGTCCATGTAAAAATGAAGCAATGCCGGAGGAGGTGCCATCAGGTGGAAGCAGAGTGGGGCGTAGTGTGTAAAATCCACGGTGTGGTGTGTAAAATCCACGGTGTGGTGTGTTAAAATCCACAGTGTAGTGTGTAAAATCCACGGTGTGGTGTGTAAAATCCAAGGTGTAGTGTGTAAAATCCAATGTGTGGTGTGTAAAATCCACGGTGTGGTGTGTAAAATCGACGGTGTAGTGTGTAAAATCCACGATGTGGTGTGTAAAATCCATAGCATAGTGTGTAAAATCCACGGCATGGTGTGTAAAATCCACGGTGTGGTGTGTTAAAATCCACGGTGTAATGTGTAAAATCCACGGTGTAGTGTGTAAAATCCACAGTGTGGTGTGTTAAAATCCACAGTGTAGTGTGTAAAATCCACAGTGTAGTGTGTACAATCCACGGTGTGGTGTGTAAAATCCACGGTGTAGTGTGTAAAATCCATGGTGTGGTGTATAAAATCCACAGTGTGGTGTGTAAAATCCATAGCATAGTGTGTAAAATCCATGGTGTGGTGTGTAAAATCCACGGTGTAGTGTGTAAAATCCATGGTGTGGTGTGTAAAATCCACGGTGTAGTGTGTAAAATCCATAGCATAGTGTGTAAAATCCACGGCATGGTGTGTAAAATCCACGGTGTGGTGTGTTAAAATCCACGGTGTAATGTGTAAAATCCACGGTGTAGTGTGTAAAATCCACAGTGTGGTGTGTTAAAATCCACAGTGTAGTGTGTAAAATCCACAGTGTAGTGTGTACAATCCACGGTGTGGTGTGTAAAATCCACGGTGTAGTGTGTAAAATCCATGGTGTGGTGTGTAAAATCCACGGTGTGGTGTGTAAAATCCACGGTGTAGTGTGTAAAATCCACGGTGTGGTGTGTTAAAATCCACGGTGTAGTGTGTAAAATCCACAGTGTAGTGTGTAAAATCCACGGTGTAGTGTGTAAAATCCACGGCGTGGTGTGTAAAATCCACGGCGTAGTGTGTAAAATCCACGGTGTGGTGTGTTAAAATCCACAGTGTAATGTGTAAAATCCATGGTGTAGTGTGTAAAATCCACAGTGTGGTGTGTAAAATCCACAGTGTGGTGTGTTAAAATCCACGGTGTAGTGTGTAAAATCCACAGTGTAGTGTGTAAAATCCACGGTGTGGTGTGTAAAGTAAAATCCACTGTGTAGTATGTAAAATCCACGGTGTGGTGTGTTAAAATCCACGGTGTATTGTGTAAAATCCACGGTGTGGTGTGTAAAATCCACGGTGTGGTGCGCAAAATACACGGTGTGGTGTGTTAAAATCCACGATGTAGTGTGTAAAATCCACAGCGTGGTGCATAAAATACACAGTGTGGTGTGTAAAATACACAGTGTGGTGTGTTAAAATCCAGTGTAGTGTGTAAAATCCACGGTGTAGTGTATAAAAGCCACGGTGTGGTGTGCTAAAATCCACAGTGTGGTATGTAAAATCCACGGTGTGGTGTGCTAAAATCCACAGTGTGGTGTGTAAAATCCACGGTGTGGTGTGCTAAAATCCATAGTGTGGTGTGTAAAATCCACGGTGTGGTGTGCTAAAATCCACGGTGTGGTGTGTAAAATCCACGGTGTAGTGTGTAAAAGCCACGGTGTGGTGTGTAAAATCCACAGTGTGGTGTGTAAAATCCACGGTGTGGTGTGCTAAAATCCACAGTGTGGTGTGTAAAATCCACGGTGTGGTGTGTAAAATCCACAGTGTGGTGTGTAAAATCCACGGTGTGGTGTGTAAAATCCACGGTGTGGTGTGCTAAAATCCACGGTGTGGTGTGTAAAATCCACAGTGTGGTGTGTAAAATCCACGGTGTGGTGTGTAAAATCCACGGTGTGGTGTGCTAAAATCCACGGTGTGGTGTGTAAAATCCAACATCTGCACGGAGGCAGCGTTCACAAGTCTTTTCTCCAGCACACTGCAGGATCAATTTCAATGATTTGATGATCCAAGATATATAGCAATATAAAACTCACCGGCAAGCAGCGACAGCCAAACGCGCCAGTGTTCACATTATACCACAAACATTAAAAACAACAACAATAACAATAATAATACTTGTAAATTGTGGACTGCACATGCATCACTTGTTTTCAGATGTATGTACACGCTCACTGGTCATGTCATGAGGTACACCTTGATGGTACTGACCCCCTTTTACCATCAAAATGTCCGTAACTCTTTGCATCATGGATTCAACACGGTGCTAGAGACATTCCTCGGGAAAGAGGGCAACCTCTCATTTTAACAGCTTTTAATAGTTTTCTAAAGTGGCACGCTTCCTTCCCCTTGCCAAGTGTCCCTCAGTCAAGCCAGCAGCCCCCCCCCCCAATGGGCATAGTTCACCTCCAGTGACCGATCAGGTCTCTCCGCTGGGTGGCATCCACAGTCTAATGGCCAGATGGAACGGTACAAGCTGGTGCTGGAGACAGCCCACCACTGTCTAGTTCAATTCAAACTTTATTCCAGACTCGTAGTCCATTTTAAAAGACAGACAAAACAGAGAAGAAACAATAATTATTCACAGTTTCAAAAGACAGCCATACCAGTGTTTCCACATGCTTGACTGGAATCGTATGGAACTGAATTGCATATTTGTGAGTGCCACTATGATTTCATTGTCTGACTTGTTGAGTCTACAAATAAAACTGTACATCAAAGTCCTTAGTACAGCCTGTAAGGTGTTCACTCGTGTAGAGACAAACATCTCTGTAGCACTAGTCCATCGTGGCCTCCTCAAAAGCACATGCAAGGCATCATTGTAGGCCACCTGCAACCTTTGCAGACTGGCTTTTCTATAGTTAGTCCAGAGGTGAGCCGTATACAGGGGTGTACAGTACGCTTTAAACAATGTCAGCTTTACCTCATCAGTACAGGAGCCAAACTTATGCATGAGTGTATTTGCCTGAGCATACAACATTCTGCATTGTCTATAGACATCATCATCATCTGTCATATCTGCAGTGACGATGTGCCCAAGATACTTGATTTTACATGTCATACTCAATACAATATTTGACAGATAAAAATCAGGATATTTCATATGTCTGTCCTCTTTGGTCCTACAGATCATAATCAAGCTCTTAGCTGCATTGTATTTGATGTCATGCTCCCCCCCCATAAGATGAGCAAATGTTTAGTAACTGCTGTAAACCAGCAGTGCTTGGACTAAAGACTACTAAATCATCTGCATACATTAGATGATTCAGAACCATGTTTCCAGCAACACAACCAGTTTTACATGCTTTGAGCCTAGTTGACAGTTCATCAAGATATAGATTAAATAGAACTGGGGACAGGATTCCCCCCTGTCTGACTCCATTGCGAACTCTAAATGGAGCAGAAACACTGTTTCCCCATTTAACCTGCATTGTTTGCTGCACATACCAATAAATGAAAATGCGCACAATATATTTAGGTACCTTTTTCAATTAATTTCATAAATAATTTGCGATGATTCACCCTGTCAAATGCCTTTGATGCATCTAAAAAACATAAAAACTGAAGAGTTCTGTCTCTTGTATTTCTGAACAATCTCTTTTAGAGCATACACATACATGTCTGTGCCCAGCATAGCCTTAAAACCAAACTGGTTTTCAGATGATTTAATAACATTTGAGATCCTGTCCAGCAGGACTGATTCAACAATGCTGGCCAGAGCTATAGGTCCATAATTATCAGAGCTTCCAACTTTCCCTGTTTTGTCTTTGATGACAGGGACCAACAAGACAGTTAAAGAATCTGTTGTGTGGGCCGCTGAAGAGGAGGTACTGCTGGCCCACCACCACCAGATGGCGCCCTGCTTGGAGTGCGGGCTTCAAGCACAAGAGGGCGCCGGAGCCACTGGGAGTGACAGCTGTCACTCTTCATCAGCACCAGCTGTCACTCAGCCAACTCATCACCATCTCCATAAAGGCCGGACTGTGACTCCACCTCCTCGCCGAGAAATCAGCTACCATCCAGGTAATTTTCTCTGCTGACTCAAAACATTGAGTAATAATCTGAACTTCTTTGCAGCCATTTTCCTGTGGTGTGTCCTTATCTGTGGGATTGGCGTTTGGTGTGATCAGCGACGGCTTCGCTTCACACCCCAACCAGATAAGTGGTTAGACAGGAGCTGCACGAGTGTGTGATTGGAGGTGGAGGTTCTCCCTCCTAATTGTGTACAGACTGTGGGATTACTGAGTGTGCGACCTCACACTCATCAGGACTGTCTCTGTTCTCTGCCAGCAGTACCGGGTCTGACTGCTGAAGACAGCGGCCACCTGGGGCGCAGGGCTTGGCGGCTCCGGTGTTCTTCAGCTCCGTTGGCAGTGGAGGCTGTGTGGGATCCGGCTCTTCTCTCGCCAGGTGTCTTCTATCGTCGAACCTGCCCACACGTCACCTGGTGTATGATTGACAGTCCACCATATTGTTATTGTCTGTACGTTGTTGTGCGATTCACAACATTAAATTGTTACTTTTGGCTTATCCATTGTCCGTTCATTAACGCCCCCTGTTGTGGGTCCGTGTCACGACACTTTCACAACAGAATCAGGTAAAAAACCATGGACAAGAAGAGCAGTGGGACAAATAGATAGCAGTGGTGCTAACCTTGCACTTGCATACGTTAAATGCTCAGCTGAAACCCCATCCTGCCCACTGGCCTTATTATTAGACAGTTTAGTGATATCTTTGAGCACTTCCTGAGACAATATTGCATCTACATGTTCCACATCATTCAAAATACAGGGCTCACTCTGAACACTGTTAAACAATTTACTGTAGTGCTGCCGCCAAAGATCCACAATGTCCTGAGTTCCAGAGGTGCCATCAATCGCACCTGGCAAAGATGTCTTACATGTTTTGATGCATTTTACTTCTTTCCAAAAGTCAAAAGTGTTGTTACAAGCAGGTTTTCTTGTCATTGAGTCAGCTCTCATTGCTTGCTCATTCTTAGTTATAAAATGTACTGCATACTTATATCGAGCATCTGTAACTTGTTTATGTTCATAAATAGGCCCAAATCTTGGTCTCCCAACCAATATCCACTTCTGAGACGCCTCTCGAGCCTTAGTAAAAAATTCAGACACATGGGAATTCCAACCTGGCCTTACCTGCTTTTTAGATTTAGTTTTTGGAAGGGACTCACTTGATTTGAGCAGTACTTTGACAATGTCCTCATACATAGCTCTAACAGCTGCTCTGTGTTCAGAGTTTTTACAGTTAGCATCCTTACACGTAAGAGCTTCCCTGGGCAGGTAGATATTTCTCAGCAGATCATCAGTGATCACAGAACAGGATTGTAATTCAGTTGCTGTGAGAGAGATCCAATCCACATAAGACACACAACTTTCATTTTTATACATTTCCAATACAGGTAAAAACTGTCAATTAACTTGCATCCCAAATGGAATATGGTCAGCTGTTGAAAGCTCATAAAATATTTTCATATCAGTCAAAGATACATGAGCATCTGCTGTAACTATGCAATGGTCCAACCAAGACGTGGTGTGCCAGGCCTCACTTATGTAGGTGAAGCTGTCTGCAGGTAAGAGGGCTCTAGTTGACAGTATTAAACCATTGTCATCACAAAACTGACTCAAATGATTAGCGAATATTGATTTATGGTCCCTAATGTCTGAGTTAAAATCACCAATTACAAGCACATTTAAGAATTTGTCCTGCACAAATGAATTAATAAAAGCAAGTCTGTTTAAATATTGTTTCATTAAAATGACTCTCATATGGACTGTACACATTTAAAATAACACATTCCTTGCCATCATAGGTGATCTGAACAGCTATACACCGGTCCATTTCAAGTCTTAACACACTGACAAATGAATCAAGCCTTTTGTTCCAGAGAACTGCTACTCCACCAGGGATGCGCCCTCGTATTATTCCATCACCAATATCCACGCAAGACTCCCCCACTCCGTGAAAATTATGGTTTAAATATTTAAGACTTTCCAAATCCTGCTTCGTAAGAAATGTCTCTTGCAAACACAACACATCATATTGACTCAACAGGTGATCCACAACAACCCGGTGAGCCCTGTCCTCTGCACTCTGTCCTGTGCACAGACCACAACAGTTGTATGAAATTACTTTCAGGCTCATATCTAAAACTTATTGCACCTCCGCTCCACAGACTAATGTGGCCCTGCTAATCTGTGCAATGACAGCGGCTCCTTTGGGGCCAGCAGCGGGCCGGTTACGTGGCTCATAAAAACGCCGTACATAAGTGCCCACCGGCCAGATTTCTGGATTGTACATCTCCACCACATCTTTGCATTCAGCTGTAACTTTAAATGAGGAGAATCTATCATTAGCACTGGCGATTTTCTGGCACATCACCTCACAGCCAAGTTGCTCTTGCATAAAGTCAGTTAGTGTCCGTACATCTAAGTCAGGAGAGAATTTGGAGGCATAAACACTTACCAACTTAGTTGTCACCGTCTTTATGTTGCTCACTGCACCAGCTCTAGTGTCCCAGCAAACTGTTGGACTGAGCAGTTAGTCTGGGTAGAATACAGTCATCCCAGTCTCTGCTCCTGGTTGACCACCATTCTGCTGAGCCTCTGAGTATCAGCTCCTGCTCTTTCTAGATCTGAATGTGGAAGTAGTGGTGCCTTCCGTTTGGTCGTGGTTTTCCTAACATGCCTCGGTGCATGTGGCAAACAGCTGTATGAGGATTTGGCACAAGTTTTTCATGTAGGATTCCCTTCTTGACACACACACATGCAGCACCTGGTGTACTGGGGTGTGACCCCAGACAAGTACTAACCAGGACCTACTCTGCTTCACTTCTGAGGTCTGAGAGGCCCCGTTGTTTACAGAGTGGACAGACAGCACATTATTATTCAACTTATTATTAGGTTCTTGTATACATTCAGGTATGAAGGTGTTGCAGACCGGTTGAGTCTTCAATTCTTTCTTTTTCATGAGATTACTCGACATATTTATCATGCAGCTCGAGGAACAACAAGAATGCCAGTGAAGATGAAGCATGTGGATTGTTTGGGATTATTAGAGGCAGGAAGACAGAAATGTTTTCTATAACATTTCCTGTGGTGGTGATTTCTCCTCTGCCAGCCCATAATACCACATTAGCACACACAGTGCCCACCCCTCTAACCAAATTCCCTGTCATTCTCAGTAGAGCTAATTGAATTTGTTCTTTGTATGGAGGATGAATTTCAAACACTTCAGTGCTTCTGTTTCTTCTCCTTTCACGTGGCAGTGCACATCACGACTGCAGCGCTTAGATAACAACATCAGACCACACGTTAGAGGACACAAGAGCACAAAACTATAACACTATCCTAAAATACCCTCAGCTGTATGTGTATTGTCTTCTTTATAATTTGCAGTTGTTTAAATGGTATCGCAGTACAAACTATATATACTATATACAATACATACTGTATACAGTGACGCAAATAAGTATTTGATCCACTGTCAAGTTTTGCCACCTACAAACAATGGAGAGGCCTGTCATTTTTATTGTAGGTACACTTCAACTGTGAGAGACAGAATTCATTTACATTTTATTCCATGAAATAAGTATTTGATCCAATAGAAAAACAGAGCTCAATATTTAGTACAGAAATCTTTCTTTGCAGTTCCAGAGGTCAAAGGTTTCCTGTAGTTTTTCACCAGGTTTTCACACACTGCAACAGGGATTTTGGTCCACTCCTCCATACATATCTTCTCCAGATCTTTCAGGTTTGGAGTTTTAGCTCCCTCCAAAGATTTTCTATTGAGTTCAGGTCTGGAGACTGGCCAGGCCACTCCAGGACCTTGAAATGCTTCTTACGGAGCCCCTCCTTAGTTGCCCTGGCTGTGTGTTTGGGGTCATTGTCATGTTGAAGACCCAGCCATGACCCATCTTCAATGCTCTTACTGAAGGAAGGAGGTTGTTTGCCAAAATCTCTTAATACATGACCCCATCCATCCTCCCTTCAATACGGTGCAGTCGTCCTGTCCCCTTTGCAGAAGAGCACCCCCAGAGTATGATGTTTCCACCCCCATGCTTCACGGTTGGGATGGTTTTCTTGGGGTTGTTCTCATCCTCTAAACATGGTAAGTGGAGTTGATTCCAAAAAGCTCTATTCTGGTCTCATCTGACCACATGACCTTCTCCCATGCCTCCTCTGGATCATCCAGATGGTCACTGGTGAACTTCAAATGGGCCTGGACATGTGCTGGCTTGAGCAAGGGGACCTTGCTGCCCTGCAGGATTTTAAACCATGACAGCATCATGTGTTACTAATGTAATCTTTCTGACTGTGGTCCCAGCTCTCTTCAGGTCATTGACCAGGTCCTCCTGTGTAGTTCTGAGCTTTCTCAGAATCATCATTGACTGAGTGTGTGAACAGATGTCTTTTATACAGGCAACAAGTTCAAACAGATGCAATTAATACAGGTAAAGAGTTCAGAATAAGAGGGCTTCTTAAAGAAAAATGAACAGGTCTGTGAGAGACAGAATTCTTACTGGTCAGTAGGTGATCAAATACTTATTTTATGCAATAAAATACAAATAAACTATTTAAAAATCATACAATGTGATTTTCTGGAGTTTTTATTCTGTCTCTCACAGTTGAAGTGTACCTATGATAAAAATTAGACCTCTCAATTCTTTGTAGGTGAAAAAACTTGCAAAATCGACAGTGGATCAAATAATTATTTCCTCCACCGTATGCGAGTCCAATATCTGGTCTCGAGACTGGTCTATATATATATATATATATATATATATATATATATATATTTGTATGTACTGCGACCTTCAGCCCAGCTCATATGACACTTCCCCTGTGATGCCTATCGTCACTCATCTCACCAAGATGCACCGAAAAGGGTGGTGGACTGTCAGTCCTCCATCTGCTGAACTGAGGAAACCAGAGCTATGAACCATTAAATTGGCTCTGAAGATATGGAGACATTGGCTTGAAGAGACAAGTCAACCTTTTCTTGTACGGGCTGATCACAAGAACCTAGAATATCTTTGTTCTGCTCAGTGTCTCAACTGATGACACGCTGGGGGAACCCTGTTCTTCTACATTTTCAATGTCACCCTTTTCTATCTTCCAGGCTCTTGAAACATGAAAACTGAAGGTCTGTCTCTGCAATCCTCTTGCAGTGACTCACTCAAAGCTAAGTCGGCCATTCTGCCCCCTGGCTTTGTGATCAGAGCTGTGTCCTGTGAGGTTAAGCAGCATGTTAGGGAACTCAGGTTCCTGATGGTTTCCTCCCTCTCTCTTTTCTCTCTCCGCTGACCTCATCAGTGGAGCTGTAATTGGGAGCACCTGTGGCAGCTCAACACCTGCAATCACTCACCTGCTCACTCATCTTCAACCGCTTACTCCAATCAAGGGTCATGGGGAGCTGGAGCTTATCCCAGCAGTCACAGGGTGTGAGGTGGGTTCACCCTGGACAGGACGCCAGTCTGTCGCAGGGTCGCATACAGACAAACAAACACAGTCACACCTACAGACAATTTAAAGTTTCCAGTCCACCTACCCTGCATGTGTTTGGATGTGGGAGGAAGCCGGAGCACCTGGAGGGAACCACACAAACACGGAGAGAACACGCAAACTCCACACAGAGAGGCCATAGGTGGGAATTGATCCCATGACCTTCTTGTTGTGAGGCAACAGGGCTACCCACTAAGCAACTGTGCTGCCCAACCTGCAATCAATCATCCTGGCAGTATATCAGTCCTGGTCTTCCAACCCCTCCTCACCAGAGTCTTCCGAGTGGTGCTGTGGGCTGCATAACCTGTTTTTCCTTGTGGAATATTCATTGAACCTTCTGAACTGTATTTTTGTGGACTAATCTCATTTTGTTGCTGTCTCCAGATTCCCTGCCACCTCTACAGCTTCAGTGAGTCCCACCTGGACCTGGCAGCACTCAGACCACATCCTGGCCGGCTCCCAGTGCTTCTACCTCCTTCCATGCCTGGTTCTGCTTTGCACATTTTAATAAACACTGTTGTCCTTTTACTCATTCTGATCTGCCTCATTGCATTTTGGTCCAGTTGTCTGTTCCCCATTTCCGTAACTCCCTCATAGGTTGTTCACTCAGGAAGGGATATGACCACATGTCCTTCATGTCATACTTCCAAATTAACCTGTGGATGAAGTCTGTAAAGGTTTTGTGTGAGGTGGAGATGCATGTTTCTGTTGTTGAGGCCCCAAATTTGAGCAGCTGTAAAATAAATAAATAAATATATAAATAAATAAGAACTGGGCTCCTTTCAAAGAGCTAAATTCCACACTACACTCATTTTCTTATTTATTTTCTTATTTATTTATTTAAAAGGGACAGTACATATTAATGAACATATACAATATGTAAATATGTCAGATTTTAGCCATAGGCTCATTTCCATCTGTAGTCCCTGACAGGCTGAAGTAAAAATGAACAAACAATTAACAATAAAAGCACACGGACGTCACAGAAACTTACAATACAACAAACTCCAATACACAGGGGTCACTAACTACTACAGCAGCAAGACACAAGACTGGACAAGAGACAGGAGACGAGAGGACAAAAAGGAAATGAAGGTGTCCATGCCCACTGGGAGCAACTTTCGGATTAATGACCTTGCCCAAGGGCACCTTAGTATTTTATCTGTTTGACAGAGAATCGAGTCAGCACTTAAAGCTGAGAGTTCCTGAAGAGTATAATAGTTACTGTTGTTATCAGTTATTGTGAGCCTTGATTGGTCAGTTTTGTGTGGACACCATCTGTGGCTGAGGGACAACATAAAATGATCCTGTAGCAGCTCATTAGCAACAGTTTTGGCTCAAATGATATGTCGCCTGGTGGACAGGTGTACATATAATACCAAGGAGGTGGGATGACAGCATCATTCCAAAGAAGCCAATAGCAGTGGTCAACAACAACAAAATGTTTCTTGCATGGACTTGGAGAACAGATTTGGGGTAATTTGGGGGTGCTGAATCCTAATCTGAGCTCAGATTTCCTCAGTCACGTCACTTTTTTTGCAATCTTCATGTTCCATATTGATTGATTATGCAAACATTGCTCATTCAATCACGTGTTTGATGCCACTAATCCTGCACAAAAGCAACTTCAAAAGCCTAATTTTTAAACCAGGTTCATGAAATGTGAACAAAGGGCTGTAAAATGTATTGCGCAGAAGACGTGCTTGATACGAAAACTAACACCAGATTCAGATTCAGCGCCCCCAAATTACCCAAAATCTGCTGAAAAACTTCATGCAAGAAAAATACTGATCTAGATGTGCTGTAAATACCAGGAAGTAACTGCCAACATTTGAACTGTCTTCTCATATTCACTCTTTGGTCTCAAACCCAAAGGTACTCAGCATAGAGTAAAACCAATGGAATTAGCTTTGTTGTTTGTTCCAATAATTTTGAACTGTATATTTGGCCATTCAACCGAAGCCGGGGGTGTAATTCCCCGACCTGTCACCAGCTGTCCACATGAGTTAATGTGAGTCCAACACTGGGCAGAGATCTTTTCAGAGTGACACTCCCATCGTGGCACAACCACCAAATTTGTTGTATTATTGTGTGTTGTGTCTCCCTGCAGGGGGCGCCAGGCACTGTAACCGTCTCTGCACTGACCTATGATCTGTGAGAGTTTGTCAGTATTTGATGGCTCCATGTGTTGGAGTCTCCAGATGTGTGATTTTTTCTTTTGTTATTTTCTGGTATTAAATCTGCACAGTGTTGCAGTGATGCCGCCCGAGTCAATACTTGTCCCGGCGTGCTTCTTTCGAGCACACACTGTTCACTTTATGAATTAATGCACCTGATTGAAGCTGAAAGGACACAGACAGGTCAGCCAGTCACGTCCGGGAGCATATGAAACGCCTTGAGTCCTGGATGGCAACCACCCAGGGACAAAACTGGTGCATTTCCACATCTCTAAACAATCATCTATCTGCTGCAGTCAGGTGAAACATGAGTGTGTCCCCTTGGCCAGAAATGACTGACTGCTGTATTTCTTGTTTTCTGCCTTTGGTGTGAGTGAGGGGAACAGAGTGATTGGTGACAGAGGCTGCTTTCACTGCTTCTGTTTTTTACACTGTGGTCACTGGTTGTACTCATTTTCAGAGCATTTGGAAGGAGTGCTGTTGGGGATATTAAATTATTAATGCGCTTTTGCTCGTATTGGTGTGTTGTTTGTCTTTATATTAGTTGCTGCCGCACGCTGTGGTATCTGGGGATGCGCACTAGCCCTGTGGCCTCAGGGCCTGTACAGGACTTACTTCTACTTGTGTACCGCTGCCTGCAGTGTGAATATCAACAACCCTTTATTAAACTTTACAGTTTGTAGTGATGCATGTTTTACATATTAAAAAAAAAAAACCAGAGAGTGTGTGCAAATTACAGGGGTATCACACTACTTGGCCTCCCTGGTAAAGTCTACTCCATGGTGCTGGAAAAGAGGGTTCAGCTGACAGTTGAACCTCTAACTGAAGAGGAACAATGCGGGTTCTGTCCTGGTTGTGGAACAAACAACCAGCTTTTCACTCTCACAAGGATCCTTGAGGGTGCCTTGGAGTATGCCCATCCAGTCTACATATGCTTTGTGGACTTGGAGAAGGCGTATGATTGGGTACCCCCCGGGAGATACTGTGGGAAGTGCTGCAGGAGTATGTAGTGAGGGGTCCCTTCTCAGGGCCATCTAATCTCTGTACTCACAAAGCGAGAGCTGTGTTCAGGTGCTCGGCAGTAAGTTGGACTCATTTCTGGTGGGGGTTGGCTTCTGCCAGGGCCGTGCCTTGTCAACAATCCTGTTTGTGATACTCATGGACAGGATATCGAGGCGTAGTCAAGGGGAGGCAGGTTTCCAGTTTTGTGGGCTCAGGGTCTCATCACTGCTTTTTGCAGATGATGTGGTCCTGTTGGCTTCATCTGCCTGTGACCTCCAACACTCACTGGATTGGTTCACAGCTGAGTGTGAAGCGGCTGGGATGAGGATCAGCACCTCTAAATACGAGGCCATGGTTCTCAGCAGGAAACCGTTACATTGCCTATTCTGGCTAGGGAATGCGGTCTTGCCCCAAGTGAAGGAGTTCAAGTACATTGGGGTCTTGTTCACAACTGAGGAGACAATGGAGCGTGAGATTGGCTGGAGAATTGGCACAGCAGGGGCGGTATAGCATTTGCTCTACTGTGCTGTTGTGACAAAAAGGGAGCGGAGCCAAAAGGCGAAGCTCTCGATCTGCTGGTCAGTCTTCGTTCCTACTCTCACTTATGGTCATGAGGATTGGATCATGACCAAAAGAACGAGATCGCAGGTACAAGCAGTCGAAATGGGCTTCCTTAGGAGGGTGGCTGGTATCTCCCTTAGAGATAGGGTGAGAAGCTCGGTCATCTGTGGGGAGCTCAGAGTAGAGCCGCTGCTCCTTCGCATTGAAAGAAGCCAGCTAAGGTGGTTCAGGCATCTTGTAAGGATGCCCCCTGGGCACCTCCCTAGTGAGGTCTTCCAGACACGTCCATCTGGGAGGAGACCACGGCGAAGACCCAGGACTAGTTGGAGAGATTATATCTCCACACTGTCCTGGGAACGCCTCATGATTCCCCAGTCAGAGGTGGTCAATGTGGCCTGGGAAAGGGATTTCTGGGATTCCGGATAACTGGTTGAAGATGTTTGAGTTACACAACTACGAATAATGCTTATCATGCTGTCCCCTGCACTGCTCTGGGCCACTCTGACCATGCCATGGTCCACCTGATTCCGACCTACAGGCAGACACTAAAGCTCTGCAAACCCGTAGTGTGGACATCTAAACTGTGGAGCAGTGAGACTGTGGAGGATCTACAGACATGTTTTGGAAAAACAGACTGATGTGTTCAGGACTGCCACCAACAGTCTGGATGAGTACACAGATGCTGTGACTTCATATACCAGCTTCTGTGAGGACTGGTGTATTCCATCACGAACCAGAGGTATAAAAACGACAAACCCTGATTCAGTCCTAAACTCAGACAGTTGAGAATGCAAAAAGAGGAGGCTTTCAAGAGCGGGGACAAGGTCAGGTTTAAAAAGTCTAAATACATGTTTAGGAAGGCGGTCAGGGAAGCTAAAAGGCTGTACTCTAAGAAACTCTAGCATTAGTTCTTACCCAACAACTCCACTTCTGTCTAGAAAAATCTCAGACAGATCACCAACTACAAACCAAACCTCCCCTACTCTGCCAAGGTCCCTCGCTTAGCAAATCAATTGAATGAGTTTTACTGCAATTGTGAAAGACAATGGGGCAGCCTTACTACCATCCCCAATGACAACCAAAAGCTCCAACCCACCAGCACCTCCTCCCACACTACTCCCCTCTCCATTCATGAAAGAGATGTCAGTAGATGCTTCAAAAGGCAAAACCCATGCAAAGCAGCCGGACCTGACTCTGTCTCCCCATCCATGTTGAAGAACTGTGCAGACCAACTGTCCCCAGTGTTCCCAGGCATCTTCTACACCTCACTGGAGACATGCCAGGTACCTGCATGCTTCAAAACCTCTACATCATCTCCATCCCCAAAAAACAAAGAACTTCAGGACTTAATGACTGCAGACCCATCACTCTGACTTTTGTGGTGCTGAAGACCTTTGAGTGCCTTGTCCTTTAAGGCCATCTCTGACCCTCACCGGGATCTGCTGGAGTTCACTTACAGAGCCAACGGGTCGGTAGACAATGCTATCATTGCGGCCCTCCACCTCATCCTCCAGCAACTGGACTCCCCAGGAACCTATGCCAGGATTCTGTTTGTGAACTTCATCTCTGCTTTCAGTAAGATCATCTAGGCCCTGCTGCATGCCAAGCTCTCTCAGCTTGGCGTGCCTGACTCCACCTGTAGGTGGATCACTGACTTCTTGTTCAACAGGAGGCAGCATGTGAAGCTGGGGGGGTGGGGGCATCTCCAACACACAGACCATCAGTACTAGATCCCCACAATCCTGCGTTCTTTCCCCTCTACTCTTCTCCCTGTACACCAACAGCTGCACCTCCAGCCACCAGTCTGTGAAGCTCCTGAAGTTTGCGGATGATACGCCCCTCATCAAACTCATCTCTGATGGGGTCAAGTCTCCCTGCAGATGGGAGATTGATCACCTGGTGTCTTGGTGCAAACAGCATAATCTGGAGCTCAATACCCTCAAGACAGTGCAGATGGTTTTTTTACTCCAAAAAGAACTCAGTCCCTGCCAACCCCATCACCCTGTGTGACTCTCCAGTCACCTTTGTGGAGTCCTTCCAGTACCTGGGGATCACCATCACCCAGGACCTCAAGTGGGAGCTGAGCGTCAGCTCTCTCACCAAGAGACCACAACAGAGCATGTAATTTCTGCGGCAGCTAAGGGCGTTCAACCTGCCAAAAACAATGATGGTGAACTTCTACACTGCCATCACTGAGTCTATCAGTGAGTCACTGTTTGGTACGGTGATCCCACTGGTAAGGACAGGAGCAGACTGCAGCGTATCATCTACACAGCAGAGATGGTGATCAAATGCAGTCTGCCATCCCTACAGGACCTGTACACCTCCAGGGCACTGAGGAAAAGCAGGGAAGATAGTGGCCGATCCCTCTCACCCAGGACACAAACGTTTTGTTACCTTCCCCTCTGGCAGATGGCTGAGGCCCATCAGGACCAAAACCCCAAGACACAAAAACTGCTTCTTTCCATCTGCAGCTGGATTTATAAATAATCACAGAGACCCCTATTTACCCTGCCCCACCACTCACTCCCACAAAGTACAGACTGATCATACCTGCACTGGAAGGTACTGCACATCTGCATGCCTTTGCACAGCCCCATTCCACTAAGTTCTATTTATTTGACAGTGGACATAGTTTTTTCCATTTGTCTATGTGACTCCTTCACTTCTTACAGAAGCATTTTTTCCTTTTTGTTTTATTGCTGTTTATGCACAAATGACACCAGATCAAATTCCTTGTACGTAAGAAGTTACTTGGCAATATATTCGATTCTGATTGTGATTCTAGATTCTGATATTTCTGTGTTTGACCTCCGCTGCCTCCTGTGGTCCTGACCCTGCCTCTCCTCTCTGGTTATGATTGTTTCAGTTATTCCTCATGTGAAACAAGTGGATCCTGGTTATCCACCTTTGAATCACCTGCCTTTCTAAGAGATCATTAGTGCTCCCATTCTCATTTTGAAAGGTTCAATTAAATTCTTGGAACCTCTTTGCTCTGTTACTTTTGCATTGCAGATCTACATGGCTTTTTCTCAGCCACTAGTCATTTTGAATCCCTGTGAAGGGTGCTGATGATCTACTGTGTTCTGATGGCTCACCTGTCCCACTGCAGAGCTGCATTTTTGCATTTTTTACATTTTGGTTTCCATGGCATTGTTTACAGTACAAATTCCACACAGATGGATTCATATGCAGACTCATTGGTCATGTGATGTCATGTGCAAATGATCTACCATATGTTGCTCTACTGTGACTCACAGTTGGCTCAGCCCATTGAATGTTTGCAATTCTTATATTCAACAAACTGGTGCTATTTTTCAGTTTCCTTTTAGTGGTCAGCAGTGTTGCCTCACTGCAAGAAGGTCCTGGGATCCCTTCCTGCCTGCTCCTGTCTTTGTGGAGTTTGCTTGTTCTCCCCGTGTTTGTGTGGGTTCCCACTGGATGCTCTGGCTTCCTCCCACTTCCAAAGACATACAGGTTGAGTGAATTGGTGATTTTAAATTGATCGTAGGTGTGGGAATGATTTTGTCTCTATGTGGTCCTGTGAAAGACTGGTGTCCTGTCCAGGGTGAACCCCGCCTCTTGCCCTTTGACTGCTGGGATAAGCTCCAACTCCCCAAGACCCTTGATTGGAGTAGTGGGAATAGAAAATTAATGGATGGTCAGATATCGAGGAAAGGTTTTGTTACGTACAACAGTAGGCCATGACTCAAACACGGAGGAAAACAATGCAGCCACATGATGGCTGTAGGACACAAACACGGAGACAAACATAAGAAGATGATGGGCAAAGCAAGACATTCTGTCAATCCAGTGAGGGACAGGGGGATGACGAAACAGTGCTGCAGATAATAAACAAGAAAATGAGTGCAGAACATGAACCGGACAGCCAAGTAACTGTCAACAGAAAAAAGATGCAGAAACAAACACACACCGAGTGAATATTTTGTGAAAATTCTAGCAATTAATTTTGTTTATACATATATTATTTATAAAAATAATAATAATTCATTTTCCAAACCCGCTAACTCTACTCCAGGTTCACAGGGGTGCTAGAGCCTATCCCAGCAGTCATAGGGTGTAAGCTGGGGACACCCTGGACAGGATGTGAATCTGTCGCAGGGACACATACAGACAATAGACATTTAATGTCACCACTTAATCTGACCTGCATGTTTTGGGAGGAAGCCGGAGCACCCAGATGGAACGCAAACTCACACAAACACAGCAAGAACACGCAAACTCCACACACAAAGGACCGGGTGGACTTGACCTTTGACCTTACAGTCTCATGTGTCCTTGGAACAGGGCTGGATGGCTTTCCTCTGTCCCCTTCATTGTGTTTTTGCAGGCAGCAGAGTCACTCACAGAACAGAATCAGCTCCCCCCGATCACCCAACCCTCCACCCCTCCCCGCTGATGTGCAAAACCTCAAGAAAACTTTTCTGCAGGGTGCAGGACACATTTTGTTGGGTTTTCCTTTAATTTGTCAGCCATCTGTACATCAGGATGGCTGTTGTGTCACAACTGTCTGCTGAGGCTTGAGCTCATGTCAAACTGCTGCATGCATTAGTTTTTGCAGCGCTCACTATCACAATCTGCCATCCAACTCTCAGGGAGCTAGCTTAAAGATGGGTGCAAAAACAAGTGGTGCAGAGGGTCCAGATCCATTTGGGACATGTCCACTGCTGCATAAAGGCAGGAAAAATCAGTGCAAACTAGGATGCTGACCACAAAGGGGCCTGATCATGTGATCAGTGTCCTTTCCTTAAAAGTGGAGAGTGCCAGACACGCTGCCCTGTGGTACTGAGAAAGTGGTCGCAGGTGATAGCATTTCTGGTGAGTTAAGCCTCTACCTGTCAGAGTGCAGAGCAGACAGCCAAAATCAAAGCTCCCTGAGGTGAAGCACATTTTCATTTTTCCACGAGTGTTTACTTTTATTTCACCATGAACAACCTAACATCACAGAAGTGCCAAACATGCACGTTTGTGAGGTTCAACAGCTTTGAACATGTGAAAATTTATCACAAGCTACAAATTTGATACGGCCACAGATTCCGGAACCATCCAGCAGGTGTCAGTGTTCAGCAAGGGGCAGCACAGATGTGTTCCTTTTCATGTGGACTCCTGAACAATGTCCAAAACATGGGTGTTCAAAGAACTGGCAGCATGGTGGCTTAATGGTTAGCACTGTTGTCTCACAGCAAGAAGGTCATGGGATTGATTCCCACCTGTGTCCTTTCTGTGTGGAGTTTGCATGTTCTTCGTGTTTGTGTGGGTTTCCTCCGGGTGCTCCAGTTTCCTCCGACATTTAAAGGTGGACTGGAAACTTTAGAATTGTCCAGGTCTCCCTTGCAAAAGAGATCACGATCTCAAAGGGACTAACCTGGAAAAATAAAGGTTAAATTAAAAATAAATTCTGAAGTCTGAATACAGGCTGAAGTGACAGGAAACAAAAGGAAGCTGAGAACTTTGGACGAATGATGTGCTGGAAGAATGAGTGGAAAAGGACGATATTGCAGCACTGTGTAGTTCCCTTAAAGACTCAAGGAAGAATTGATTTTGTTTGATCTTTTAAAGATTCTTATGCTACACCACGTTTTACTGCACAGTCCGGTACAGTAGGTGGCAGTATGCAACTTATGACAGTTGCCATCTGCCAGTTTAATAGAAGGAATAACCACATTTCAAAGCATTGTTTTGAGAGAGGCAGCGCTAATTTACACGACGAACAGAAGGTGTTTGGAACCCTCCCACACGTCCACACTCGTCTTTATTTTCAGTTTCCCATTCTGTTGTGTATTTTGTCTCAAATTACCGAATGAAGCCACCGTTCTTTTGTCACAATTCACAGACAGTTCAAGGTCTCACACAGGAGGACATTAATAATGTCAAGACATCTGTAAAGGTTCCACCAGTGACTGTTCAAAGATCCAGATCAGAGGTCAAAGTTCAGGTGATCGCTCACCGTGGCAGCACTAATCAAAAAGCAGAAAACTTTGATGGTCTCAGATGAAGTCCCACTGGAAAAAGAAAGAGCTGCAGTTCCTCGACTGGTCACTTCCCGCCCACTTGTCAGCCAGGCCCGCCCCATCCAATGAGAAGGCTGAGTCGACACTCGGCAGTCACCTGTTGTTGCCTCATTGTATTCTTATGATGTGATATTGCATTAGCACTGAGCAACAATTAATACATTTTGTCAAAAAAATCTGGTTCATCTTCTGTGATTTTTATGAATTTATTTTCAGAGTACAGTGGTCCCTCACTATAACGCAGTTCACCTTTCGCGGCCTCGCAGTTTCGCGGATTTTTTTAGTGCAATTTTGCATGCTTTTTTTTTTAAATAGCGCATTGTGTTCTGCGTTCTTATCGGGCGGGCCGGTCGCGGCACCGGTCGGCATCACTGCGATTGCTCTCACCGCCTCCGATGCTCTTTCTGCGGGCTCGGTAAATGCAGCAGCGGGCCACCTCCTCCTGTCTGCTGTGCGGAATTGCGCCAAATCTGGCAACAGGTCCAGAGATACACTCGCTGTTTTGATCCGGATGTTGATCGCAGCTGCAGAGCTCCGTGACCACCAAGAGAGGACTTGGATTCTTTGCAGGTCCCGCATCCGTACCTCCGGAGGCAGTGAGCGAAGGGAGAGCTGCGCATTGTGTTCTGCGTGTGTCTGTTTATAATCTTCTCGCACAGAAGAAAAAAGAGAGTGTTTACACAGGAGAGAAAAGTGAGAAAATGTTAATGCCTGTTTGAGAAAAGTGTATAAAGTGTGCAGTGAGGGGTTTTACAGCCTTAAAACATCTATAATAATTGCAAAGAATAGCGCTGACTACTTTGCTGGTTATTTTTGAACGTAACTCCCGCGATAAATGAGGGAGCACATTTTTCCTTAAATAAATAGTCTTCTGCCGGCCCTCATCATAATGCCAATAACAACATGCACCGTCGAACGGCTGTTTTCTGCTGTTAAATGGATAAAAACATCCACCAGAACATCCACGTTGACTCACAGACTGAATGCACTGTCCCTTGAAAGAGAACTGACCGAATCGTTGGACTGTGATGACGTGATAAGAGAGTTCAACAAAAACCCCGTCGTCTCCTGCTGTAGCATTAAAAGGATTCATCAAATGTAAGTGTGAGATCATTACTTTTTTCTTCTAAATAGGCCTAATTGTTAATATTATATTGCAACTGCCACGAATCATGTTGGTGTCCGTTCTGATGGTTTTTAATTTGGCCGCTGAGCCAACCTGTTTTCATGTTGCGGATATATTTAGAATTTTTATTTTAAAGGACTTTACATGACTAAGCGTTGCGTTGCTGCATTGTCCATGGGGTGCTTGTGTCTGACACTTTGTGTCTGTGTAACTGTGCACACAGCGTCTGTGCAGTTGGCTGAGATGTGTTCATCATTAAACTTGGAATTCATTTTTGAAACAATGCCTTATTTAAATACCTATTGATGTTTTGGGTTTAGGCCGAGCCAAGTAGGCTACCAGACTTGCACTGAATGTGTGTGTGTGTGTGGCGCTGCACTGCAGCTTGCATTATCCATGAAGAGTACTTGTGTCTGACGTGTCACATCTGTGTGTTCACTTTGCCAGTGCTGTAGGCTAAGTGATAACGTTGCTTGCGATGTCCAAACGAGGCAAACTTTTTCAAACAGTGTATTATAATTCCTACACCTTACCTACAACCACAAAGGTTGGGCCCGTCTGATTTTTTCTGGGCCCACCCGCTTTATGATTTCTGCCTACGCCCCTGCTCACTTCAGGCTGGCTCCAAAAGTGAGCAGGTTCCCAATCAAGGGAACAAAAAAACACTGCTGACTGAAACACCACCTGATGGTGGTTTTTGGATCAGGCTGAGGATCTGGGGTGTATTAGCGGCAGCGTTAATTCCAACAGTTTATTCGATGAGGAGATCACAGATGGATGATCCACTTTGCATTGAAAGCCCCTCTGGCTGTGCACCTGTATCCTCTGTGTTACCAGGACACACGCACAGGAGAAAAACATACTACCTGACTGGACGGTCAGAAGGGCGCCGTGCATCAGAAACCACACAAAACTTAAAGGGATATTTTGTTCAGAATATTAGCCATCCCTATTGAAGTACATAACAGTAATACAGCAGCCAATCAGCAGATCTGCTGATGACACTTTCTTTGAACTTCAAGAAGTCGTCATTATATCTGCTGCTCAACTCTTTGGGAAGAAGCATTTGGGACAAAGTCACACACGTTATCAAACACCGCTGATCACGAGAAGGCAGATTCAGTGCACGCATACACACACACACACACACACACACACACACACACACACACACACACACACACACACACACACACACACACATATATACACACACACATACACACACACATATACGAGGGCTGTCAATAAAGTATAGGTCCTTTTTATTTTTTTCAAAAACTATATGGATTTCATTCATATGTTTTTACGTCAGACATGCTTGAACCCTCGTGCGCATGCGTGAGTTTTTCCACGCCTGTCGGTGACGTCATTCGCCTGTGAGCACTCCTTGTGGGAGGAGTCGTCCAGCCCCTCGTCAGAATTCCTTTGTCTGAGAAGTTGCTGAGAGACTGGCGCTTTGTTTGATCAAAATTTTTTCTAAACCTGTGAGAGACATCGAAGTGGACACGGTTCGAAAAATTAAGCTGGTTTTCAGTGAAAATTTTAACAGCTGAGAGAGATTTTGAGGTGATTCTGTCGCTTTAAGGACTTCCCACGGTGCGAGACGTCGCTCAGCGCTCTCAGGCGCCGTCGTCAGCCTGTTTCAAGCTTAAAACCTCCACATTTCAGGCTCTATTGATCCAGGACGTCGTGAGAGAACAGAGAAGTTTCAGAAGAAGTTGGTTTCAGCATTTTATCCGGATATTCCACTGTTAAAGGAGATTTTTTTTAATGAAAGACGTGCGGACGGATCCGCACGTCGGGACACAGCCGACACGGTGCGGCGGCACAGGAAAAACACCTCCGTGTTGATAACCATTTGTAAAATCCAGGCAGCTTTTGATGGCTTTCAGTGGAGTGAGTATATGAGAAATTGTTTAACAGGCAGGACATGTTCCAACTTGTCCTTAAGGCTTTCAACAGAGGTGTTTTTCCTGTGGCGGAGCGTCGCGGCGGCTGCGTCCCGACGCGCGGACCCGTCCGCATGTCTTTCATTAAAAAAAATCTCCTTTAACAGTGGAATATCCGGATAAAATGCTGAAACTGACTTCTTCTGAAACTTCTCTGTTCTCTCACGACGTCCTGGATCAATAGAGCCTGAAATGTGGAGGTTTTCAGCTTGACACAGGCTGACGACGGCGCCTGAGAGCGCTGCACGACATCTCACTCCGTGGGAAGTCCTTAAAGCGACAGTATCACCTCAAAATCTCTCATCAGCCGTTAAAATTTTCACTGAAAACCAGCTTAATTTTTCGAACCGTGTCCACTTCGATGTGTCTCACAGGTTTAGAAAAAATTTTGATCAAACAACGCGCCAGTCTCTCAGCAACTTCTCAGACAAAGGAATTCCGACGAGGGGCTGGAGGACTCCTCCCACAAGGAGTGCTCACAGGCGAATGACGTCACCGACAGGCGTGGAAAAACTCACGCATGCGCACGAGGGTTCAAGCATGTCTGACGTAAAAACATATGAATGAAATCCATATAGTTTTTGAAAAAAATAAAAAGGACCCTTACTTTATTGACAGACCTCATATATCCAATCCAATCCACTTTATTTATAAAGCACATTTAAACAGACCCGTCTCCAAAGTGCTGCACAACAAAAGCATAGACATGGAAAATAGCAATAATAACAATAATAACAATAAAATAGATAAGATAAAATAATACATAAATAGATAAAACCATGATAAAAAAAAATAAATTTCAATTAAAAAAAAAAAAAAAGACACAAGGACCGTACAACTCACGCGGTGTTAAAAGCCAAGGAATAAAAATGGGCCTTAAGACGGGACTTAAAACACTCCACAGTGGGAGCAGATCGGACATGTGGGGGCAGAGCGTTCCAGAGTCTGGGACCGACCACGGAGAAGGCTCTGTCCCCTCGAGTTTTAAGTCTCGTCCTAGGCACCATGAGCTGGGACTGGCCCTCGGACCTCAGAGCTCGTGCTGGAGTGTAGACCTGGAGGCAGTTGATGATATATTGTGGGGCCAGTCCATTCAGAGCTTTAAAAACAAACAAAAGTATCTTAAAATCAATTCTAAAACGTACAGGGAGCCAGTGCAGAGAAGCCAAAATTGGAGTAACATGCTCACGCTTTCTGGCCCTTGTTAAAAGTCGAGCCGCTGAATTCTGGACTAACTGCAGTCGGGAAAGTGTGTTATGGCTAATCCCCGAATAAAGTGCATTGCAGTAGTCTAAACGAGAAGAAATAAAAGCGTGCATGACTTGTTCAAACAATTTAAGATAAAAGGTTTCACTTTTGATAAAAGACGAAGGTAAAAAAACCTAAATTTTAAAACCGCGTTAACCTGTTTATCAAATTTAAGATCGCTGTCTATGGTAACACCAAGGCTGGTGACTTTGGGACGCACAAAACTTTGGAGAGGTCCCAAGTCAAAGCGGGAATTGCCAAACAGATATACATAAACATATACATATATAAATACATACACAAACAAACATATATACACACATACACACACACACACACACATACATACATAAACAAACATATATACATGCACACACACACACACACACACACACACATACATACATAAACGAACATATATACATGCACACACACACACACACACACACACACACACACACATACATACACATATATACGCACACACACACACACACACATACATACACATATATACGCACACACACACACACACACATACATACACATATATACGCACACACACATACATACACATATATACGCACACACACACACACATACACATATATACGCACACACACACACACACACATACATACACATATATACGCACACACACACACACATACACATATATACGCACACACACACACACATACATACACATATATACGCACACACACACACCATATTGGCCTCTCTTCATTGGCTCCCTGTTAATTCTAGAATAGAATTTAAAATTAAATAATCTTAGGGACCTCGTAGTACCATATCACCCCAATAGAGCGCTTCGCTCTCAGACTGCAGGCTTACTTGTAGTTCCTAGGGTTTGTAAGAGTAGAATGGGAGGCAGAGCCTTCAGCTTTCAGGCTCCTCTCCTGTGGAACCAGCTCCCAATTCAGATCAGGGAGACAGACACCCTCTCTACTTTTAAGATTAGGCTTAAAACTTTCCTTTTTGCTAAAGCTTATAGTTAGAGCTGGATCAGGTGACCCTGAACCATCCCTTAGTTATGCTGCTATAGACGTAGACTGCTGGGGGGGTTCCCACTGTCACCAAGTGCTTGCTCACAGGGGGTCGTTTTGACCGTTGGGGTTTTTTCCGTAATTACTGTATGGCTTTTGCCTTACAATATAAAGCGCCTTGGGGCAACTGTTTGTTGTGATTTGGTGCTATATAAATTTATTGACTATTGACATATATATATATATATATATATATATATATATATATATATATATATATATATATATACTCAACAAAAATATAAATGCAACACTTTTGGTTTTGCTCCCATTTTGTATGAGATGAACTCAAAGATCTAAAACTTTTTCCACATACACAATATCACCATTTCCCTCAAATATTGTTCACAAACCAGTCTAAATCTGTGATAGTGAGCACTTCTCCTTTGCTGAGATAATCCATCCCACCTCACAGGTGTGCCATATCAAGATGCTGATTAGACACCATGATTAGTGCACAGGTGTGCCTTAGACTGCCCACAATAAAAGGCCACTCTGAAAGGTGCAGTTTTATCACACAGCACAATGCCACAGATGTCGCAAGATTTGAGGGAGTGTGCAGTTGGCATGCTGACAGCAGGAATGTCAACCAGAGCTGTTGCTCGTGTATTGAATGTTCATGTCTCTACCATAAGCCGTCTCCAAAGGCGTTTCAGAGAATTTGGCAGTACATCCAACCAGCCTCACAACCGCAGACCACATGTAACCACACCAGCCCAGGACCTCCACATCCAGCATGTTCACCTCCAAGATCGTCTGAGACCAGCGACTCGGACAGCTGGTGAAACAATCGGTTTGCATAACCAAAGAATTTCTGCACAAACTGTCAGAAACCGTCTCAGGGAAGCTCATCTGCATGCTCGTCGTCCTCATCGGGGTCTCGACCTGACTCCAGTTCGTCGTTGTAACTGACTTGAGTGGGCAAGTGCTCACATTCGCTGGCGTTTGGCACGTTGGAGAGGTGTTCTCTTCAACTCTATGCGAAGGAGATGTGTTGCACTGCATGAGGCAAATGGTGGTCACACCAGATACTGACTGGTATCCCCCCCAATAAAACAAAACTGCACCTTTCAGAGTGGCCTTTTATTGTGGGCAGTCTAAGGCACACCTGTGCACTAATCATGGTGTCTAATCAGTATCTTGATATGGCACACCTGTGAGGTGGGATGGATTATCTCAGCAAAGGAGAAGTGCTCACTATCACAGATTTAGACTGGTTTGTGAACAATATTTGAGGGAAATGGTGATATTGTGTATGTGGAAAAAGTTTTAGATCTTTGAGTTCATCTCATACAAAATGGGAGCAAAACCAAAAGTGTTGCATTTATATTTATATATATATACACACACGCATACACATACATATATACACGCATACACATACATACACACGTACATATATACACACACATACACATATATACATACACATAAATAAACACACACACATACACATATATACACACACACAAACACATATACATACATATATACACACACATGTACACATTCACACAGACACACACACAGACATATACACACACAGACACACGTGCGCACACACACACATGCGCACACACACACATATACACACACACGCGCACATACACACACACGCACACACACACATACACACATATACATATACACACACAGGCACACACACACACACACACACTGCACCTTTAGAAGAAGTTAAATGACTAAAGATTTTTAGTAATTATTTCTATGCACAATGACAAATGAGCATTATTATAAAATTATTGGAATTCACAGATCGATCGCAGTATGTGTGAGTTTGTACCTTTGCTGAAATGAAATGATCACGGGGGGGGGGGACTGACCCACAGGCAAATGATATAAAGACAGGAAGGAGCTTATGTCCTGAGAAACCCACCAAACTGATCCCAAACCAGCCTAAATTTTAAGTACAGGCTGTTTGTTTGAATTTCCCACCGGTGCTGTTTTCTGCTCAGGGGTCTCCAGCTGTGCTACAACCATTACAAAAGTCTACACTCAACAATTACTGGCACACATTGACAAACTTACAGTAAATCATCACTTTTACATCCAATTTTCTTTAAACAAGTCACATGAACATTTTCAAGTCACTAAATATGTTTTGTACTTCACTGACATTTATTTTTATTGAGAAATGCGCACAGTATGGCACTTTATTGTAAATCTGTCTGGAGTAGAGAGTTCTCAAAAACCAAGTAACCATGCAAGAAGGAGAGCAATGAGGGAAGCCACCATGACACTCATGTCACTCCTCTGATGGAGTTATAGGCCTTTGTGGCTGTGATTGGAGAAACATCACCAATTACAGCTTCATAATGAAGCAGAACAGAGAAGAACTCAGTGGGAGAGTTCAACAACCTGCCCAGCCAACCGGAGCTGAAAGCTCAGGTCTTTGACTTAAGACAAAGAAGATGACTGCAGTGAGAGGTTTCAGGGATATCGGACCACAGTGGGTCTGCAAAGTGGTTGTGGACATTGTTTTCAAAGACATCACTGCAAAACCACAGTGCCTGGCCGGGCCCGGCCCGAAAGCGCAACGTGGGCCCGCCCTCCTGTGGGTTCACCACCTGCAGAGGGGGCCATGGGGGTCGGGTGCAGAGAGGACTGGGTGGCGGTTGAGGGCGGGTGGCCCTGCGGCCCGGTCCACGCTCACAGCCTTTGGCTGTTGAGACGTGGAATGTCACCTCGCTGGGGAGGAAGGAGCCTGAGCTTGTGAGGGAGGTTGAGAGGTACCGACTAGAGATAGTTGGGCTCACCTCCATGCACAGCTTGGGCTCTGGTACCCACCTCCTGGAGAGGGGCTGGGTGCTCCACTTTTCTGGCGTTGCCCATGGGGAGAGGCGGCGGGTGGGGGTAGCATTGCTCATTGCTCCCCAGCTCAGTTGCAATGTGTTGGCGTTCACCCCAGTGAATGAGAGGCTCGCATCCCTGTGCCTTCGGGTTGGGGACAGGTCTCTCACTGTTGTCTCGGCCTATGGCCTGAGCGGCAGTGCAGAGTACCTGACCTTCTTGGAGTCCCTGGGAGGGGTACTAGATAGTGCTCCAACTGGGGACTCCATTGTTCTCCTGGGGGACTTCAATGCCCACGTGGGCGGTGACAGTGAGACCTGGAGGGGGGTAATCGGGAAGCACAGCCTCCCCAATCTGAACCTGAGTGGTGTTCAGTTGTTGGACATCTGTGCTAGCCACAGTTTGTCCAGCATGAACACCATGTTCGAGCACAAGGGTGTCCATAAGTGCACGTGGCACCAGGACACCCTGAGCCGGAGGTCGATGATCGACTTTGTAGTCATATCATCTGACCTTCGGCCACATGTCTCGGACACTCGGGTGAAGAGAGGGGCTGAGCTGTCAACCGATCACTACCTGGTGGTGAGTTGGATCCGCTGGGAGGGGAGGAAGCCGGTCAGACCTGGCAGACACAAACATATCATGAGGGTCTGTTGGGAGCGACTGGCAGAACCCTCTGTCAGCGAGGTCTTCAACCCTCACCTCCGGGAGAGTGTGAAGTGTCCAGGATGAAAATCAGCACCTCCAAAACCGAGGCCATGGTTCTCCACCGGAAAAAGGTGCTTTGCCCTCTTCAGGTCAGTGGCGTGTCCTTGCCTCAAGTGGAGGAGTTTAAGTATCTCGGGGTTTTGTTCACGAGAGAGGGACGGATGGAGCGTGAGCTCAACAGACGGATCGGTGCAGCATCTGCAGTGATGTGGTTGCTGTATCGGACCGTCGTTGTGAAGAGAGAGCTGAGCAGGGGGGCAAAGCTCTCGATTTACCAATTGATCTACGTTCCGACCCTCACCTATGGTCATGAGATTTGGCTCATGACCGAAAGAACAAGATCACGAGTATAAGCGGCTGAGATGAGTTTCCTCCGCAGGGTGTCTGGGTGCTCCCTTAGAGATAGGGTGAGGAGCTTGGTCACTCAGGAGGAGCTCGGAGTCGAGCCACTGCTCCTCCACGTCGAAAGGAGCCAGCTGAGGTGACTCGGGCATCTTCTTCAAATGCCTCCTGGACGACTTGCTGGAGAGGTGTTCCGGGCACGTCCCATCGGAAGGAGGCCCAGAGGAAGACCCAGGACACTGTGTAGTCTTTAGTCTTGCAGCTGGCTTCGGAATGCTTCGGGGTTCCCCCGGAGGAGCTGGGGGAGGTGTGTTTGGATTGGGAGGACTGGGCGGCTTTGCTTGGGCTGCTGCCCCGCGACCCAACCTCGGATGAAATGGAAGAAAATGGATGGATGGATGGATGGATGGATGATGGATCACTGCAAAACAAATACATTGTCCATAAGTTCAGGGACGCAACTGTAAACTGATTTTTGTCTGTCAGCCCGTCTTTTTTCACCAAAACTTAACTTCTCAAATGGATAAACAGTCAAGACCTTGCCAGACATTTAAGCAGCTTTCTCAGCATTTCAGGACGTCTGATCCAACCCAAAATTCAGTAAAAAACATTTACACATTTATAAATGTCAGAAATTCATACTTTTTGGCATGCAGAATTTTGACCTGCCAGTACTGATGTGTACAAATTTAACTTTTGAGGGTTTTTTTTGCTTTTGAGTATTAAGACACAAAAGCTTGCTGAAAGGAAGTACAGAAGGAAGGAATAGCGCATCGCAGTCCTGTTTGAACCCTGCATGATATTGCGTGATGTGACCACTTACAGGGACCTCCGCTGCTGTTGTACAATATATACACAGCATAACTTCACACGGATAAATGGTGTACTGTTTTCTTTCCAGCTGCAATCACTGAAGCAATTGCAAAAGTGTTGATTTTTCGGTTCCCATTGGAGAAGGGAAGACAAAGGGAGCGGGAGACGTTGTGTCGGTAAGTGTTAGCCAACACAGCTAACCAGAGTAGCTGTGTTCTCTCACCTGCAAAGCTCTCTTGACATGTTTGAGCTCCAGGTCATAAACAAACCGCAACACATATCCACTTTCTACCATATTGTCACTTTTTCTTTGTATTTTCACTTTGTTTGTATGAAATTTGCCCAAAAACCCATTGAAAATGCCCTGGGGTTTCCGCTGGAAGTAGAGAAATTACGTCATATGAGTCATATTTTACCCCTTTAGCGCCCGCCCTCAAACAAGACTGTGGTGCCCAGTTTCTCCTGACAAGCAACTTACAGATAGAACAATACCTGGAGTGATCAAGCTCATGTTGAAGGAGAAGTTCTCAGTGTGCAAACTCTTTGCTTCTTTATCTGGTCTTTGAGTTCAGGCTCCAGTGTTGTTTTCAAGTTGTTTAATCTTGTCAACATATTAAAGGGGTCACTATGTAAGCTATGTTTCAGGTACCTCACATGGGTTGGTTGAGTGGTGGTGCAGTTCAACCTTACTGTCCTTCTGTGTGACAGAAGCTCTTTCACTGTGACTATCGTACGATGGACTGACCTGTGTCAGGTCCTTGCTCAGGATCTTGGTCCTTCTTCTTGTCAGTGATGTCTTTGTGGGACACCAGGAATAGAACCACTTCACCCTTTTCATTCTTGATGGGCACAATGTCCAGGAGACACCAGAACTGTGTACCTGCAATCAACAAACACACAACATCAATCACATTAAGAGATTAGATCATTTGATTCATTAACAGGCTTTCAGCATTTTTCTGGTCTCAGCCATCAGAAGTGTTTAAGAAATGTTTGAATTTCCTCAATTTTCTGGGGATTAACAGATTTGAAGTGGTAAGGTTTTGGATTTGGTCTTGGCTCCTGGTATTTCCCATTTTGGATATCGATGTAGCCTCTTACGTCGGCAGTTTTGAATCATTCATTCATTCATTTTCTGCCACTTAGGGTACTATCTCACTGCGCTGTGATACCTTACTATGGCATTTACGAGGGATTTTGCATGATGTTCTCTGGGTGTCGCTTGCATCTTGCCTGAATTTTGAACTGTCTGAAGCTGGCGAGGTGACAAAGGTCATTGCCAAAGCCTCACAGAGCCTTCGCAAGCATCACAAAGCCCTCTGAATGTAGTCTCTGTAACTCACAATGTGCACGAAATATGAGACAGCTTGTGAGGAGTTGACAACACACTTTTCCTTTTATATGATCAGTTGTCGTCCTGCGTCTTTGTTTGTCTGTGTGATTATTGTTTTTTTTGTGCTGATGGGGTTTTTTTTCCTCGTTGCTGCTGTGTAACGCAGCGGCTATGAGGGTTTTTTTTATCTTCCTTACCTCGTGTGTGCTTTCTATATGTGTTTATGTACCGGGCCGGCTTATGTTGTGTGTTATGTGTGTGTCGTTTGTTATGGGTCGGTCTTGGTTTGCTCAGCCCTGCTGTTGACCAAAGCAGGGATGTACATCTGGAACTGGTCCCCGGGCGCCTAATGGCGACTTCTGCTCCTAACTGGCAATTAGGATGGGTTAATGCAGTAGACACATTTCATTGTGCAGGGAACATGTTCCTTTGTGCATATGACAATAAAATTCTTTTGAATCCTTTGAGAAAGGAACAGCACTTCTAGAAGTGGCCGAGTGAGTCCAGCAGCCTCCAGCCACTCGGCTCTGCAGCAGGATGGTTCTGACCCGCTTACACATAATGAAATTCCTTTCGGAAGCTCTCGGCAATCAGTGTCTAAAAAGGAGGGGGGACCACACACACAAACACACACACACACACAGACAAATAAATATGTACAGAAGATGTATATATACAATATAAGTACAAATCCAATACACAAATAAAGCACTGGGCATTGGCAAAAGTAGAGTGCAGCATCGTGCCTCTGCGGGGTGGGGGGTGTGAGTGATTGTAGGGAATGACGTGTGTGTGTGTGTGTGTGTGTGTGTGTGTGTGTAGAGGGGCAAGAAGCTTAACTGACTACAGAAAATGACGTGTGGGTGTATGCAGGGGTATTGGGATGCTTGGTGACTACAGGAAGATGATGTGTGGGATTGTGTGTGTGACTGCAGGAGAATGATGTGTTTTAGGAAACAATAGGAAATGAGCTTTTTCCTATCGTGCCCCAGCTCTGTGGAACGATCTGCCGGCACACATTCGGCAGTCGGACACTGTGGAAACCTTTAAATCATGTTTAAAGACTCATTTATTTTCCCTGTTTTATCATTAGTGTTATGATGTGTTTTTAATCTTGTATTCTTTTACTGCTGTTTTTCATTTATGGTTGTTTTTATTGTGTTTTAAATTTTTAATTGTTTTTTATGTTGTGAAGCGCCTTGAGACGATTTTGCCGTGAATTGGCGCTATATAAATTAATAAATTTGAATTTGAATTTGAATTTGATGTGTGCCTGTGTGTGACTGTGCACTGGGGGAAATGGATATCACAGCTCTGGGGAAAAGCTGGCTCTCAGTCTTGTGGTCCATGTTCTTATGTTCCTGTACCATTTCCCTGATGGGAGTGGTACAAACAGTCGATTGCCTGGATGGATGGAAGCCGTTGCAATATGCCTGACCCTCCTCTGGATGCACCCAGCATATATTTAATCCATATCCCTGAGAGGACGGGAGAGGATGCGCTCTATTATAGCCCTATAAAAGTTTATGAGCAGCCGAAAGGAAAGTTAATCTCTTTTCAGTTTCCTTGGAAAAAAGTCTTTGCTGGGCTTTCTTTACCAGGCAGGATGTGTGGAGGGACCAGGTCAGGTCAGATGTGATGTGGATGACCAGGAATCTGATGCCGTCCACCTGCTGTACCGCCTCCCCATGGATAAAGAGGGGAGGATGTTCAGTCTTTCTGGACTGCCTGTAATCCACAATGTCTTCCTTGGTCTTACTGGTATTCAGAACCAAGTTATTGGCTGTACACCATCCTGTCAGGTGTTGGATCTCCTCTCGGTAGTGAGCCTCATCATTGTCTGATATGAGGCCCACCACTGTGGTATCATCTGCAAACTTGAGGACCAAGTTAGAGGGATAGATGGATGAGCAGTCATGTGTGAAGAGGGTGAAAAGAGCTGGGCTGAGCATGCAACCCCGTGGTGTACCAGTGTTCAGAACCAGTGTGGATGATGTACAGTCGCTGGGTGATTGACCATTGAGAGAACAAGGTTGTATATCCATGATATAAGAGCTTTCTTATGGGGCATAAGTTCAAAGAGGTCCTCCCAAGGATGTTTAGGGGGTTGAGAAAGGAACTTCAGAAAAATAGTAGATACACAATGTCTAATTTGAAAGAGAAATAAATGAGAGGAGGGCAGGCCATATAAGGAAGACATACCAGTAAAATTAAGGAAGCTATTATCCTTAAAAAGATCACTGAAACTTTTAATGCCCTTTTTACCCTATAGATGAAATGTAGTGTCTAAGAAGGAAGGAGGAAAGAGGTGATTCTTACATAATAGGTCAAGAACAAAAGCAGAGATACATCTGAAGTGATGTTGAAATTAATACCATATTTTAAGAGAAGCTGTCATGACCGGCCCTGTTCCAGGCTTCGATCCCTTTTTTGCCCCTTTCTGTGCAGCAGCTTCTTTTCCCGCTTTGATTTATTAGTGCTTTATTTTCATCGTGTGTTCTATTTTTGCTTGTTACTTTCTTTCTTTGTTACTTTTATACTCCAGTCATGTTTCAGTTCCGTTCTGGTTTTGTTCTATCAGTTTGTGTTTTTATGGGTCTTCATTTAGTTATCATCTGCCTATTTTTGCTGTTCTGTTATAGGTGGTTCTCTAGTGTCAGGTTTTATTTTCACAGTCTCTGTTCAATTTGTAAATTTGTTTAGCCACCTTGGTTTCTTAGTCTGTTCCAGTTTAGTTTTGTTTTGGTGATGTTTTCTTTCAGTTCTCATGTTCATGCCTGGTTTGTCATTGTATTATATTCTGCCCCTGATTCCTATTGTAGCTCTGTTCTGCTTTTGCCATTTGTTTCCACTCCGCACCGCCCATCAAGTCTTCTCATCTCATGCCCAGTTATTTATTTTACTTCACTTCACTCACACTATTGCCGCCAGCTCATGTGTCTGTCTATTACATCAATCCACTCTGTGTTCCCCTTCCTTCACTATCTTGCACAGTGCTTACTCTTTGTCCACTAGCCACTCCCCCTTTCTAGAATCTTCCCTCCACACATGCACCTTGTTACCTAATCAGTCTATACATGCACTTCGTTTACTCCACCTGTTATTTAAGCCTCCACAAACTCACAGCTCACTGCCAGATTGTTGTCTAGTACACTTTCCAGCGCCCTTCATTGTCCTGATTTTGTCTTGCCGTGTTACAAACCCTGCTCTGTTGTCTTCGACCATGTCTCTTGCCTCATCCCGGTTGTCGGTGTTTGCTCATGCCTCTGAATCCTGCTTGTTTATGACTGCGTCTCAGCCTGGCCCTTCTTGTACCTCTGCCTCGCTGACTGATTACATGTGTACCGAACCTGATGCTGAAATAAAGACCACGCTTTCTCTTACACCCAAGTCAAGTCTGGGAGTCTGTATTGCGGGTCCAACCACTCCTGGTGCCAGGCTGCCGCCCGGCTTGACAGGTGCAAGCACAACAGGATTATCTGTGTACTGAGACAGGGAAACAAGGAGGGATGAAAATAATAAGACAGGGAGAGAGGTAGACAAACATGACTGAGCTTCTAACTGACACCAAGTTATATCGGGATCTCTTAGCCAGTAAATGTATTTTTGCATGTTTGCTGCCCAGTAATAAACCATCAAATTAGGTAAAGGCAGACCTCCACTGAACTGACATTTTCGTAATAATGATTTACGTAGTTTTGGAGTTTTGCCTCCCCGCATAAATGAGGAAATCATTTGATCGACAGATTTTTAAAAATGTTTTGGTTAAGAACAAATGAATACACTGAAATTGGTATAAAAACCTGGGTAAAACATTCATTTTCACTATATTAATCCTACCTAAAAGAGATACTGGTAAATTAGCCCATCTTTGAAAAGCTGACCATACATTGGACAATAATGGAGTAAAATTTGCAGCCTGCAGAGCCTGATGTGAACCAGTTACATTTACTCCCAAGTACTTAAAACCAGAATGAGTCAGATGGAAGGGAAGATCAGTTTGTCTGAGATGCTATGCAGCTACATTTGTAGGCAAGCATTCACCTTTTTTGTCTGTTAAGCCTATAGCCAGAAAAAAGAGCCAAACATATGGAGTACCGTCAAAATAGATGTAAAATGGCTAGTTGGATATGTGACATTCAAAACTAAATCATCTGCATACAGAGCAACCCATGCTCCCACAAATCACACCTTGGAACAAGGAAGAGATTCTGAGACTCATTGATAGTGGCTCTATTGCTAAATCAAAAAGTGAAGGGGAGAGAGGACAACCTTGACATGTACCACATGACAGAGTGAAATACTCAGAATTTACATTATTAGTAATGCTAGAGGGGAAGTATACAGTACAAGAGACTAATCCAATAAATAAATCTATCCCCCAAAACAAATTTGTTCAGGACTGCAATAAGGTACTCCCATTGCACTCTATCAAATGGTTTTTTCGCCATCCAATGAAATTACCACTTCAGAGAGATTACTGTGATGGTTGGAGTACAGTATATTGAAAAGGGTATGTATATAAAAAAAGAAATGCCTTCCTTTGAAAAAAAACAGTCTGTTCATTTGATATAATAGAAGCGTGGATTCCATCTATATGGGACACTAACATTTTGGCCAAAATTTTCACATCTACATTAAGGAGGCTAATGGGTCTATAGGAAGCACAGGAAGTCATATCTTTTCCTTCCTTGAGTAGGAATGAAACGGAGGCACCTGTTCCAGCAATTACTCAAAAACTGACAAACGTAGTGGGGCTAATTTCATATGAATCTTCTTATAAAAATCAGAAAGGAATCCATCAGGGCCAGGGGGTTTGCCTGACGTAATGATTCCATCAAGTATAAAATCTCCTCCAGATTAATGGGAGCATCAACTTCTACTGCTTTTAAAGTATCAACTGCAGGGATTTCTAGGTCATCAAGGAATTGTTGCATATTTTTAGTTGGGAGGAAACTCTGATGTGTAAAGAGTGGCATAAAATGATTTAAAAACAGAATTAATTTCAGTTGGGTCAGATGTCAAAGTACCTGATGTATTTTTTATTTGTACAATTTGGCGGGTGACAATGTGACACCTGAGATGGTGGGCCAATATGTGAGTAGCTTTATCACCATATTTTATTATTTTATTGTTTATGTTATTTTTAATTTAAGGGCTGTGCCTTGTGGATAAAACTGGGGTATTTCCACAGCCACGTTTTACATACTAACAGCATAGTAGCAGCCCACAGCCATCTTGAGCACTTTGTTCACAAACATGTCGTCATTTCAGCTGTGTGAGTGGTGCTTGGTGGCATTCGTGCACAAATCCTTGCACCTGCAAAGGCCACATGAGTAGGACTTGGCACTGACTACTCATGATTTTTGGCCCAATTTTCACCACCAGTCCATGTGACATTCAGTCCTCATTCGGGCGACATGCGCTAAAGGCCCGGTCCCACTGCTGTTTAGGAAGATTTGCACATGAATTGCACACACAATTAATTTATATTCGCTAAACATCTGTTACAACCAGGATTACGTACAGCAGTGGACAGAAACGGAAAGAAGCTGGCTGCGCTTGCGTATGCTGCATCGTAACAGAATCTACCGTTGGTGCTGATAAAGGAGGAAGAGAGAGCTGCTGTCAAAAATGACCGGCCCTTATTGATAGTTGCACACAAACAAATTTCTGACCCCTTGGAGGCAATTGACGGATGTTAGACGAAGTCCAGAGTCTGAAACTGTGGATATTGCAGAATATTTGCTAAGCAGGGATGAGAAATCGCTACTCTGCCGGCTTTGTAATGACTACAAGGAAGGTGGGCCTCACATATAACCTCTTTGGTGTCACGTTTCTTTTGATAAGTTGACAGACACGATATGTGCATGCATGCAATTCATTTATAGAATATGTCAATATTACAATATTACGCACCTCGTCATTCATGGCACGACATTACAGTCATAAGCCGATGCACAAAAATGGCATCATCAGCCACATTATAATTCAGCACAGTTTCAGGATATTGACAAAATAAATGTGTGCAAGAAACTTACAATTTTAGTCCGTCTTTTACGTCCGTCTGGATCTTTCTTTTCTGTGGGGAAATTGTGTAGAATGAACGGAGGTTTACAACCATACGAGGGCTGTCAATAAAGTAACGGTCCTTTTTATTTTTTTCAAAAACTATATGGATTTCATTCATATGTTTTTACGTCAGACATGCTTGAACCCTCGTGCGCATGCGTGAGTTTTTCCACGCCTGTCGGTGACGTCGTTCACCTGTGAGCACTCCTTGTGGGAGGAGTCGTCCAGCCCCTCGTCGGAATTCCTTTGTCTGAGAAGTTGCTGAGAGACTGGCGCGTTGTTTGATCAAAATTTTTTCTAAACCTGTGAGACACATCGAAGTGGACACGGTTCGAAAAATTAAGCTGGTTTTCAGTGAAAATTTTAACGGCTGATGAGAGATTTTGAGGTGATTCTGTCGCTTTAAGGACTTTTCACGGTGCGAGACGTCGCGCAGCGCTCTCAGGCGCAGTCGTCAGCCTGTTCAAGCTGAAAACCTCCACATTTCAGGCTCTATTGATCCAGGACGTCGTGAGAGAACAGAGAAGTTTCAGAAGAAGTTGGTTTCAGCATTTTATCCGGATATTCCACTGTTAAAGGAGATTTTTTTTAATGAAAGACGTGCGGACGGGTCCGCGCGTCGGGACGCAGCCGCCGCAACGCTCCGCCACAGGAAAAACACCTCTGTTGAAAGCCTTAAGGACAAGTTGGAACATGTCCTGCCTGTTAACCAATTTCTCATATACTCACTCCACTGAAAGCCATCAAAAGCCGCCTGGATTTTACAAATGGTTATCAACACGGAGGTGTTTTTCCTGTGCCGCCGCACCGCGTCGGCTGCGTCCCGACGCGCGGATCCGTCCACACGTCTTTCATTAAGAAAAATCTCCTTTAACAGTGGAATATCCGGATAAAATGCTGAAACCGACTTCTTCTGAAACTTCTCTGTTCTCTCACGACGTCCTCGATCAATAGAGCCTTAAATGTGGAGGTTTTCAGCTTGAACAGGCTGATGACGGCGCCTGAGAGCGCTGCGCGACGTCTCGCACCATGAAAAGTCCTTAAAGCGACAGAATCACCTCAAAATCTCTCATCAGCCGTTAAAATTTTCACTGAAAACCAGCTTAATTTTTCGAACCGTGTCCACTTCGATGTGTCTCACAAGTTTAGAAAAAATTTTGATCAAACAACGCGCCAGTCTCTCAGCAACTTCTCAGACAAAGGAATTCCGACGAGGGGCTGGACGACTCCTCCCACAAGGAGTGCTCACAGGCGAATGACGTCACTGACAGGCGTGGAAAAACTCACGCATGCGCACGAGGGTTCAAGCATGTCTGACGTAAAAACATATGAATGAAATCCATATAGTTTTTGAAAAAAATAAAAAGGACCGTTACTTTATTGACAGACCTCATATTTCTTCTTCTTTCCATCTTTGGGTGGACTCGGTGGAGCTTTGCAGTTGTATGTCTTCAGCCAACTTTCAAGCCTATAAATTACGTTTGAGCATTTGAAAACAGCACAATGCGCACCTGTCATTATTGTATGCATCGCTTAAGGCTTAAAGCCTTTGAAACAATCCCTGTAAGCCTTAACTTTTACAGTCCGCTAACGCTACTGTATACGAAATTCAATGGGATCGGTGTGAGTTTGGTAGCTGGAATTTTTGCCCCCATTTGACCCATGCATGCGCGTTGTGCACTTCGCTTATTATCTGTAGAGGCACGTTTTTGTGTTCCCAGAATTTTTGAGCTGCACAAAATTTTGGTTGCGAGTGACATCCATGCGGGTATTTGCTTGGGACTCCGGCGAGGGCAGTCGCATCTCCTCCTCTCTCCTCTATCTCTGCTCCAACCTTCAAAGTCCCTACTTCACCAGACTGTGAATTCTTCAAAATATTGGATTAATCATGGAATTGATCAGCTGGCCTCTGAACGCTATTGACACCATTTTTTCTACAAGAAGATCAAGGCCGGGGGATCCTGCGTGCCTGGATGGAACTTACCCTGCGGGCTATGTTCTTGACGCCTGGGAGATGTGGCGGGTTGCATGCTTTACGCCTTTCTCTGTCGAGGACGTCGAGGATTTATTCATATTTCGTTTCATAGTAGGAGGGCTGGTACTTATGGCTTATGTGCTGCCCTGACCTACCGGAAGATTGGCAAGATGGCTGCCGCCAAAACCACGACCCCTTGCTTGTCTGTCATGATTAATGAGTTGGGCAAGGCGATGCATTCTCAGACTGCATTAACCCTTGAACTCAGACGCAAATTGGATAACATCTCGGAGCAAATGCACGCCTTGCAGGAGAAGGTGAAGATTTCAGAGGCCGGGGAATTTTCATAATTGGGACCTGGTTTGTTCATGTGAAGCTGGAAAAGTGTTTTTCACTGCTCAACCACAAACATGGCAGGCTTATCAGCCTCTCAAGGATAAAATGCCCATTGGTTTTCCTCCAGAAGAATCTCTCCAGCCTTGGGAAGACTGGCTGCCTGCTTATCTCTCTTACGCCAGTACACAAGGACAGACAGATTCACACATGGACAAAGACTGAAGCATGCTCCACTTTCCCCCCTACCTCCCCTCCTGCCCCCCATCACACACCCCATCCCGGCCACCGCTCACGCCACCCCTTTTCCCCTCCGGGGGCTGCGTGGTTTTAGCTGTGGCAGGTCCCGTTCCCCCCAAGCTAGTGGTGGCACGACTCCTGTTGCAGCAGCTACCACACACTCACATCGCCTCAATTTGGAAAACGGACTGTTTCAAGTTTAGTGCACATAAACAATGTCAAATGTATATGTGTTGTCTTAATTTTGATGTGTGCCATTATTACAGTAAACAAGTAATAATTGTGGATTAATTGCTGTATCTTGTCTGTGGAAATGTAAGTGTGGACGTAATCTCGTTATTGCACTTGTAATGACAATGACAATAAATCTCATCCATCCATCCATCCATCCACCTTACATACGCAATACATACACAATCTGTGCGCTGTATATCTGCTGATATCCACTGATATCTGCAACTGACGGGGAATTGCGGCTTAGTGGACTGGGACAGTGTGTAAAACGGATATATAGCGTGCCTATCACGTCCACATCACGGACTAAATTAAATTGTAGCGAATGCATACAGATTGGCCACAAATAAAGCGTTTGTATTACGTCTGCTTTGCAGCTGATTTGCAGACAATTTGCGAATGCATAGCAAACACCACATAAATCCAAAGTACTATATGTGGCAGAAATCGACATACCTGCCAGTCAGTGCCAGTCCAGCTGTGGAGATGTACAGATGTAGTTATGAATCCCCAAAGACGTAGTGTGATAGTTGCTGCCATCCAACAACATACCAATCAACTTGTCCAAGTCCAGCAATTGGTCCAGAGGCTGTGGTGTTGGTGTGAATAGTGATGCCGACAGGCCCGAGTGCGCTTCTTTTATGACCACAATGCAGAAGCCGCGCACACACAATACAACCGCTGTTTCCGTAACATGTGAGCAATGCATTCTCAATACATCTGTAATATGTCAGTGATAACTGCAATGTGTCCGATCTGTTTCCTCAATACATGCGTGATACATCCGTGATTGTTCGTCATATATTCGCTATACATTATTAATATATCCGTAAGTCAAACTGAGTAATTTGTCATTTCTGGCCAATTTTGTGGCGGACGACAACGAACACCCGACATCTGTATACTCAGTTCATGCGCGATTAATCTTCTCCCCAGTGGGACCGGGCCTTAAGGTGTCATAAGTACCAATTCAGTGAGATACTGTTGAGCTGAGCTGCAGTGCTTCAGGTCTGGGTGTCTTCCAGCCTGAAGACAGCTGGTTGATTGCATCAGGTGGAAATGAGTCGGTGATCAAGGGAGTTTGGATGCAGTCACTCACAAGACAATGGGGAGTAACCAGTGTGTAAGAGAAATCTTTGGAGTGCTTGGGCTTGGGAAAAAAAGAGAACTGCATGACTAAAGCTTGTTTAAAACAAAGGAGAGGATGCAGTGAGTGTTGATTTATGATGTGTCTTTGTAGCTGTGCTTTGAAAATCATTTGATTGAAAATTAGACTTAAAATGAAGTGTTTAAAAGTTTAGAGGGTAATGTGATGTCTCGTTGTGACGTCAGACTTGACCAGTTGTTCTCACTGTGTTTTGTACAGTAACACTACCTCTAACCTTAGTGACATGAAATTTGGGGTTGCCTTGCAGCAGTGAGAAGTTGGATGTCTAGAAACTTCCTACTTTTAAACTCTGATAAGACTGAAATGATGGTTCTTTGTCCAGTGAGACATCTGCATCAATTTGACCAGTTAACACTCAGCCTAGGCTCGTGTGTCATACATCACACTGACAAAGTGAGGAACCTTGGGGTAGTTTTTGATCCTTCATTGACCTTTGACCTCCATATTAGAAATATTACTAGGACTGCTTTCTTCCACCTGCGAAATATAGTGACGATTCGTCCCATCCTGTCTATGGCTGATGCTGAGACCCTGATCCATGCGTTCATCTCTTCTAGATTGGACTACTGCAATGTTCTATTTTCTGGTTTACCGCAGTCTAGCATTAGGGCTCTCCAGTTGGTTCAAAATGCTGCAGCCAGACTTTTGACACAAAGCAAAAAGTTCGACCACATTACACCCATTTTGGCGTCTCTTCACTGGCTTCCTGTCCCAGTGAGATCAGATTTTAAGGTTCTGCTACTAACCTATAAAATTATTCATGGACTGGCATCTCCCTACCTAGCTGACCTAATTAAACCTTACGTACCGGCCTGGGCTTTACGTTCTCAGGGTGCAGGACTACTTTGTGTCCCTAAGGTGAATAAGAAGTCTGCGGGTCACAGAGCTTTCTCTTATTGTGCCCCTGTTCTGTGGAATGATCTCCCTGCATCAATAAAACAGTCAGATTCTGTGGAGACTTTCAAGTCCAGACTTAAGACGCACTTATTTTCCCTTTGATATGGCTAGCATACTGGTACAGTTTTGTTTTATGCTTTTTATTCTTTTAATTCATTTATTAGTAATTGGAGCAGGCCACGGCCTCAACTTTACCTAAATTATGGGTCTTTTAGTTAAGTTTAGGGCTAGCGGCCGGTGATCACCTTAGTATTTCTTCTGTTTTTCTTGTTGATTAATGCTGGCAAATTATACAGTTTTTTTGTCTTTCTGATGCCTGATTCTGTTTTTCTCTCTGTTTAAGGTGCAGCTCTATCGGGAGATGGGTGTGGTATTTGTGCTGGAGACCCTCCTGTCCTGTGCAACAACAGCATTTCTTGTATATTCGTCCGTGAATTGTTCTGTGAATTGTTTCTGTAATTTGTGTCTGTATCATGGCCCAGGCAGAGGGTCACCCCTTTGAGTCTGGTCTGCTTGAGGTTTCTTCCTCAGAGGGAGTTTTTCCTTACCACTGTTGCTCTGGGGGTTGGTAAGGTTAGACCTTACCTGTGTGAAGCACCTTGAGGCAACTCTGTTGTGATTTGGCGCTATATAAAGGAAAATAAATTGAAATTGAACTGAAATTGAAATGCGTATTTACAGAAGTTAAAACCTGTTGAAGTTGTAAGGTTAAATCATTATTGAACAGTGCTTTAAGATTATTAGGAGTACTTTAGATTTGGGATTTTCTACTTATTTTAAGATGAATTTTAAACTACTACTAAAAAAAGTATTTTATATTTTGGGTTATGGTCATTGATTATGGTTTCATGATTACAGTGTCTTTGTTTTCTATGTGTTTGTATTTAAAGGTTTTTCACCTGTGCTTGACCTGTTATAGTTTATCTTTCTTCCATTGACCGTGAGCTGAGTGCACGAATGAACCGTCTGTGTGTAAATGTGGAGATGTCTGGAGTTACTTGATGTGGACATGTCCTGTCTCTGGCAGTCAGTCTGTGAGCAGGACGTATGTCCTTTTTTGTCCTTTACATGTTTTGTGAGTAAAGCCGAATGGACAAAAACATTTGCAAACCCTAAATTCGTACATGTTAGTTTCTGTCTCTTCCGTGTTTTGCAGCAGTTAGGCAGCTGTGAGGAGCTGAGCTCAACCCTACCCCAGCAGAACGGGCCTGGGTGCCAGGCTGTTACAAAAAAGTAATTTAAATTCAACATACAGTGCCCCAGACGTGTGGCAGGAGACATCAAAAGCAAAGCAATTTTGACTTATGGTTTGATTCATAAACCAAACTAATTCCAGACAGTTTATCGACATTAACATCAACTCCTACATTTTTATAAAGTGAAAAATATCGCACATATCTTTTACTTTTAAATTAATGCTCTCATTCTGAAGGTTTGAGCATTAAGACACAGATGCCAAAAGGCATGGGAAAATGAGCCTCGTCCTATCACTGGTTGGTTAGTTTATTTATATGTAAAAACCAACACACAAGTTACTGTAATGTGTGTGCTGGTTTTTACAAATAAATGTGTATTTGTAAATATGTCTTTTTTTCATTTGTAAAAAAAAAAAAGGCATGAAAATTCTGTTTAAGTGTCATTCGGTGCAACGAATAGCGACCGTGTGATAGCTGGTTGCTATTCACACTCCCATCTATGACCAGGCACCTAAGTGGCTCTGCTCTACTCTATTCTACTCTTCTTCTTCTTTTTTTTTAAAGATATTTAGATATACCTTCGTATACACTAGTAGAGTTCTACCTTGGAATTGGAATATATTATAGAAGATACACTTTACTGAATTTTCATGGCGGTGTTCTATGCATTTTGGGTCACACGTCTGTGCTGTTTCATGATGAAAGTAAATGACTCTTCCTTACAGCAGTGGGCAGGCGCACAAAGACAGACGCTCTATCTCGTTGTTTGTGTTGGGTTTGTGATCGCCTTTGACTCTACTTAGAAGCATTGGCGGTGCTTAAACTCAAAACTGGTTTGTCAGTAGCTGACAGTGTACCGGAGTCAATACTAAAAGTTAGCTGTATCTTCCGCTACATTCTTTAGCAGTTTATTGGTTTATCGTTAGAAAAGTTAACTTTTCAGTTAGCGGATTAGCGGTTAGTGAAGCTAACCTTTTGATTAGCTGTGGCCACCACTGCTAACATGCCACACACAGGCGAAACACACGCTGTCTGTGTGTATCTGTGCTGTCTGTCAGGCAGAAAAACACCAGGTTCTTCACAAATTCCAAATCTGTGAAAAAAAGGAGGTGGAAAAAACAGAAACATGCTCCAATAAATACCACTGAACTGTGTGCACACACGTAGAGGTCACATGATGCGCACGTGCAGAGGTTCAATTACATGCATGCGCAGCAGTCACATGACGTGCATATGCAGCGGTCACGTGAGATGCACGCGCAACAGTCACATGACATGCACACGCAGCGGTCACGTGAGATGCATGCGCAGCAGTAACATTCAAGATTCAAGGTTTTATTGTCATATATACAGTAAGGAAACATGTTTCCCTGTACAATGAAAGTCTTTCTTTGCTGGCCCCTTGTAGGTGCCAATAAGGAGAATCTAAAACAAATAAAAATAAAAGCAACTATAAAAGCACCACACAGTAAAAGTGATTCTAGACAGCAGCATATGAGAAAAAAAACAAAACAATATAAATATAAGCTTTGCAGAGAAGGAACTATGGAGTGGCAACTGTGTACATATCTGTGTACATATAGTGAACAAGATCAACTGTATGTGCCTCTTAACCAGCTGTGTGGTGTTGAGCGTCTAAGGGAGGTCCTCACTGATGTATTTAAGGCTGCTCACCCTCTCCACTTCAAGCTCCCAAATGAACAGTGTCCGGTGAGGTCTCCTCTCCTTCCTCCTGTCCACTAACATCTCCTTGGTCTTGTTCATGTTGAGGGTGTGGTTATTGTCCTCACACTATGATACTAGACAGGCCACCTCCCTCACATGACATGCATGTGCAGCGGTCACACAACATGCACATGTCTCCGAGTACAGAGTGCCAATGGTTGCCACGTGTGCTCGGCACTTCCAGGTGTATTGCAGCCTAATTTCATGGCAGTTCGTGATGACTGAGCTTTAATGGCAAAATGTTTTATGTTTAAGATTCTCAGAATGACCACAAAGCATTATAGCATCAAACATAGTTCTTGGTGGTGCAGGGAACTCTAAACCCGCAAAGACCTGTCTGGAGTCAGTCGCCTCCCTAACAGGAACTGATGTCACAGTACAATAAAATTACAGAGTTAACAGTTTGTCACCTCAGACTTCATAAAGAAGAAGAGCCTTTATTGTCATTATACATACATACAACAAAATGTGTCCTCTGCATTTAACCATACAAATTACAGTTAGACACAATTCAGCCACAGTCCGGCGCCCAGGGACCAACTCCACATGCAGAGACGCTGCCTTGGTCAGGGGCAGAGAAAAGAGCAAACCCCAAATAAGCTTTTTTTTTAATTGTGGCAGGAAACCCACACAGACACAGGGAGAACACACAAACTCCACACAGAAAGGGCGGTAAGCGACCCCATGACCTTCTTGCTGTGAGGCACCAGTGCTAACCACTAAGCCAATGTGCCACCTAAAGTGATTAATGTGAGAGAAATGCTCCCCTGCGAAGACTCACCCTCCTTCTTGTAGAAGACCAGCTCGGTCTTGAACTCCCTCCTGTCATCCAGAGCTCCTTGGATCTGTGCCGTCAGCCGGTCACTGGTTTCGAGGCCATAAAGGAAGTGACATGCGCAGCTCTTCTGCATGAGTTCAGCGCGAGCAAAACCGGTGAGTTCACAGAAGCCGTCCGAGCAGTAGACAATGGGGTAGAGTGACTGGACCTGGGCGTTTCCAAGGACAAAGTTGCTGTCTAGAGAGAGAAAGAAAGAGAATGTCATCGAAATTAAAAACAGAATAACTGATGTCCATGACACACCCTGAAGCTGCTCTCACACTGATGGCAAAGTATGAGTAAAAGAAATAAAATTTTGATATCTGCTCATTTCTGTTTTTGTCCTGTACAAATCCTTTTCTCATTTCTTAATTGCATTCCTTGTAGGCTGGTGTCCAGTGAATCCATCGTAAAGTTTTGTGCATGCTCAAAACTTTGAAAGGAAAACAGATGGAGACCCTCCCCAGTTGTTGCATGTTTGTTTACTGTTTTGTCCTGTATTTGTTCGTTAGCTTGCCAATGGATGTCTGGTAGACCTGCTGACCCACATTCAGTGGTTATTCTCATTACATCAGAGACCCAAATCCACTGGAGACAGATGGATTAGGTGATTTTTGCCACCGGACAAATTATTTCAATCCGTTACTAATCAGTTTACCAAGTCTGTCACAGTGACAACACCTTAAGAGTGGGACACAATCAGGTGTCAGACATCGACAAAAGGACACTGATCTTAATCTACAATCTAAGAATGAGATTTTGATCCTGATTTTGTTTGTCCTCAGTTTCAGAACTGATGTTTGGTGGGTCTGCTGAAGGACACACTCAGCAGAAGGCTGATTTCTGATTACTCTTATTTTCACTGATGGCTTTTCTTCTTTCACTTATTTTAACTCCTTGTCTCCATATATCACTTTAGTGTGAGTCACACTCACTCACACCGTGAAGAGCATGTAGAGTTTTTAATGTTGCAGCAGATACAGGAGGTGGTCAGGCTGCTGTAGCATCGAAATACTATCAGAGTTACTGGTTATATGGAGAACATGTGAATTACATGAATGTGTGAAACATGAAGAAAATATAGATGTGTGATAACATGAATGACTGAAGTGTTGCATCAGAGCCACATACCCCCCAAACCAAGATATGGCCCCCACAGGGGCCCACACATGCAGAAAGCAGCACAGGGCAATGCTGCACATGTGAGAAATGGCCCACACAGGCATAGAACCAGTACCCTGCACCAACAGGAGGCCAGAAGCAGCCACAGGGACTCCACAGCAACCCTGTGCACAGATCCCCAGTCCTAACAACAGACAGCTCGGCACCCCACAGAACCAGAGGCCCAGTGCCCCACCTGGGACAGGCCAAGTTCTCCTTTCCTGTCTGAGTTCTGACTTGATGTGGACACGCTGCTATTGCGCTTTGTTACAAGCTGAGACTAAACCCGAGATCACAATGAAAACTGTTTCTCCATAAACCTGTGAGACTCAGCAGGTGGACGAACGGTGTGTCTCAGTGGGTTTTCAGACACTCAGTCGAGCCGTATCACATGTACGTATCTCATTGTCCTGTTGGCAGAGTCGTGGATGAAGGTGTATTGACGGTGAGCTGATGCTGATTGGGTGAAGTAGATGTGAGGTGTGGCACATCTTAATGAGCTAAGATTAATTAGTGCAGTCTCCAGCAGGGCACAGCAACGATCTGCTGCTGTTTACCGGATTTGAGTGGGATTTGCCGAGGTACAGATGCAAACGTGGCTTGAATCCAGCTTGCTCGGGATCATGACATCATACTGTCTTGTTATGTCCGTGAGCCAACAGCAGCCTCTCCAGACACATCTCTTTCTGCTTGAGCTGGATGGAGTTTGATGTGTTTGTTGGATGAACCAGATTTGAAAAACAGGTCTGAATGCTGTCTGGCTAGAAAGCAATCCGACTTGAATCTGGTTTGAGCCGGACTGCCAACCTCAGTCTGAAGGGGGCCTCTACTTGTCGGCCCTGTGATTGACTGGTGTCCTGTTCAGACTGTATCCTGCCTCGTGTCCTATGACTAATGAGGCACGGAGAAAGCAGGTATAGAAAATGAATGTGTTCCGTTAGCTCTTGGTCCAACACTTCCAGAGGCAGCTGAACATTTTCAAATGGACTGTTTATTAGTGACTATGCAGGCGGTCTCAATGACAAATCCACTCAGGCACACTGACACTTAATATTTTATAGTGGAATGATGAAGGTGTGCACATGTGGGTGTGCACGCTTCCCTTTGAGCTCTCTGTTGAGACAGCACGAAATGAAAGGTAAAAGCAGAGAACTTACTGCAGCTGCCACCTGTACATCATCTGGATCAAAGTGCACGTGAGCATCCCTCGGGCTCTGTCACTCACTAATCACTCCTTTGACTCCTTTGAGTTTTTCTGCCTCCTCCTCTGCACATATACCTGTTGGACTGTGAGGACCAGATTTCCTGGAGGCCCTGTTGGCTGAGAACGTGCACTTCGATCATACTGTTGCACATCAGTTCTTTATGTAGTTATAGTTCTTTTTGCTCTCCCTCCATGTTTGGTTACTTTCCCTACAAAACACTCTGTTGGTTTCTCTCTGTTGCTTATTTTCCAACAGTGCATGGTACAGGCAGCGGTGGGCACAGTTACGCCAGTGCTTAATTTGTAAAGTGGGAGGTACCGGAGTGCAGAGGATGGGTGGCTCCGGTGCAGGAAAAAAAAAGAAGGGCAGGGCGGCTTGCGAACAATGCTGTACGTCACACTTAAACTGCACACCCACACAAACACGCACACACACCTTCACAAATGACACTAACATCCTGCCTTTTCCTCAAAAATTACTACATTTATGTTTGCTGTCTGTCTCTGTACGTTTCTGCCACTTTTACGCTCTTTTTCATAATTTTCCCTCATTTCAAAAGTCACCGAACGCACTTTACCGTAATATATGCAACATATAGCATACTTTTTACAGCACGGGTTCTTGGCTTGCTGTCAGTGTTGAACGTTTTCAGATTGAGGGCTTACATGAGAACTTACGGTAATGAGAATCAGCGGTGCACTAGTGTGAAACTTCCGTGTATTTCCTCTGTGTTATGACATCACAGGCTATGTTTACCGTAATACACCATATATCATTGGAAAGCCCTTGGTGTTAGCTTTACAATGCCCTTTGAATCATTCGGATCGGACAAACTATGGCGGAGTTACGGTAAGAAAAATACGCATATGGAAAATATGGCGTGGGCGCCATCGCCGTAGATAAAGGGATAAATAGCTGGCGGAGCCAACGTCAGAGGTTCCGGAGCGCGCGTCCGAGGTTCTGGAGCGCGCTCTGGCTTGCTCCCCCTCAAATTAAGCCCTGAGTTACGCTAATGCGCTAATTAGCAAATCTTACTTTTTGGTTAGCACTTTAGCTTTTCAGCTAACTTTGAAAACCATCAGTAGATTAATTAGCTTCCGCTAAATTTAGTTCCATTAATTTTCAGTCCACTACCATTTCTTTGATGGCGTAGTTAAGGCTGAATGGCCAAAAACATTTGTAAACCTGAAAGTCATACATCAGTTCTTGTATGTTGCATGTTTTACAACAGACAGGCTGCTGTAAGTAACTCAGCTCCCCGCCTCCCCAGCAGAAAATGGCAGGCCAGCTGCTGCTAGAAGAAAAAAAAGCTGTTTACTTTCAACATGCAGCAGCAGCTGCGTAGACAGTGGTAGAAGAGATAAATTGCAGCATCCTTTTCACTCATTGTCACAACATAACTTCACCAAACTAACTGCATTCCTTGAACTATAAAAACACAACAAATCTATAACACTAACAACACTGCTAAACTAACATGTACTACAATAATAACAATAAAAACGTAAACAAACCCTGAACTCCCATAATGCATTGCTGCAATGCATGACGATCAACAGTGTGTCTGTTTTAAAAGAGCACGTACATGCAAACCTTTACTTTTTAAGTGAAAAGACACTTATTTATGGAGTTAATTTTGTCTCATGAATACCTGCAAATACACAGAGACTGATCTACAAATAGTCCTTGATTTGCAGACATGTTTTGTGATCCACAAACACAAATTTCCGATTTGTAACTTGTGTGTTGGTTTTTACAAATAGATGTGTATTTGTATATATGTTTTTTTTTTTTTGCATTTGTAAAAAAAAAAGCCATTTGCAAAACTGAAAATTCTGTTTGTGAAGTGTGACTCAGCATGTTGATCACCGATCACATGTTGGCCACTATTCACACTCCCATCCAGTAGTTGGCAGTGTTCTATGCATTTTGATGGGGGGTATTTCCCATAATGCCTTTTGGCACTTATGTCGGATTAATGCTCAGACCTTAGGAATTAGCTCATTACTTTAAAAGCACGATATTTTCACTTTGTAAAAATGACAGAGTTGCTTTTAATGTTGATAAACGGTCTGGAATTAGTCTGTTTACAGATGAAACCACAAGTGAAAGTGCCACCACCGTCTGTAGTAAGGTAAGTGTGATGTCTTTTGCGAAAACAAGAATGTTAGCTTGTGTTCCCTGTTTTTAGGGGTTTGGCGTTATAAAAATTAACTTTTTCAGTTAGCTGATTAGCGGTTATGGAAGATAATTTTTCGGTTAGCTGTGCCCATCACTGGGTACAGGTTTCTCTCTGGATTTACGCTCAGTTTTGATGCACTCTTGTTGCTCTTGCCTTTTCCCTTGTGTCTGTTTCCTCCATACGTTTGTGTTTTTTCTCCATCTTCATTTATTTTCTCATAGCCTTCTTCTTACAACACAGAAAAGTGCTTTTTCATCTGAAGCAGATGTGCTCAGGTGTAAAACAGTGGAGCAACAACATTGAAGATAAAAAACCTACTTGACAGGGCAACTGACAACCAGTTACACCCCATTATGTCTTCCAGTGTCTCCCGTCACAGTCCCACAGCCTCCAGACTCTGATGAGCAGCTGTGACAGAGGCTGTAATTTTTGTCGGTCTGATGTTTGTCCTGAGCCGCACACTTTATGACCTCCACCATCAACAAAATGAATTTAGCCTTTTCCACCGGCATTGTGCTGACCGTGATAAGGAGACCTTAACTGAGACAGGCCTGCATCTCTGCACCACCTGCAGCCCGTGGTGCCAGTGACCCCTCAGGTCTCTTAACCCACTTTACAGCCTCAGCGAAGACAAAAGTCTGTGTTCAGCATCTGTACCTCAGCTGCTTCCTGAAGTGTGCTCACACAGTTCGTATTCACCCTCCACATTTTTGTTTCCCCGACACACAGCGGCCACGTGATCTAAGTGCTGGCACGAGGGAGGGCTGTACACGCTGGTGCAGATGAAGCTAATTCAAGGTTTCTCTGCCCGTACCTACTGAGCAACCATTACCAGCACCAAAGACCTGCTGAATCTACTGCTGTCCTTTATACAACCACTGCATCTTCTCTCATTTAACTTGATGTCACCTCTAATACTTAAAGACCACTGTGCATGAAGTACTTCAGCTACAAAACCAGGTTTTCACATATTGACAAAGTTTTGAAACCATGCTGTAGATCCTTTTGTTTTGAGGTAACATGCTGTGACACCTGTCGGTTGTTCCAGGGGTTATACAGACCAACCTTTTTTTGTGGAAAAATAATCCTTTATTGTAAAGAAAATGAGAAAATATGTTTTGAATTGAAATTCTTTTGATAGCAAAATACCTGGACTTGGACCCTAAAGAACCCTTTATTGCTCACTTTTGTCTTCTTGACATTCAGGGTTTACTTTTATGTATAAATACTCAGTTAATTCCAGTATTACCTAGAATAGTCCAAAATCACATTTAGTCATTAAGTCAGAAATTAATGTCCTAAAAAAACAAAACAAACAAACAAAAACCAACTTTGATGCATTCATGTCCCTCATTCAGGAAAGTCAGACAGTGACTGAAACTAATCTTCCACATCTTGAAGTTTTGTTCCTTGATTGGTGAGAAATTCCCAGAAGCAGGATGGACAGACATGACTGCTCCAACCTCACGCCACGTGCCACGAAGGTCCCAATATTTATGCAAGCTTCTGTCATCGTAGTTCAGCCCATAAGGTGTTTGTCATGCCCGACTGTGCCATTTTGACAGCTTGTCACGTGACACATACTCACATTTTGATTGGTCAGTTATGGTCGTAGGAACTTCTTGCTCAGAAATTATAGACTTGAGTATTTCTTGCACTACATTTTTTTCAAATCAACAGTGACTGCAAACCGATATACTGCACTTGAGTCCTGATGAGTTACAGTACCAGTGTTGGGGAAAGTGTAGTGACACGGACCCACAACAGGGGGCGCAAATGAACGGTCAATAGATGAGCCAAAAGGTAACAATTTAATGTTGTGAATGTGCACAACGACTATACAGACAATCTCAGAATCTGATAGCAGTCAATACACAAAGGTGACGTGTGGGCAGGCTCGAGGATAGAAGACGTCTGTCCTGAGAAGAGCCGGAACCACACGATTTCCACCGCCACCGAACCTGGTGAATACTGGAGCCGCCAAGTCCCGAATTCCCAGGTGATCACCGTCCCCGACTGTCGGATCTGGTACTGCTGGCTCCTCGCCAGCAGTACCAGATCACACCCAGTAACAAAAACAGTCAGAAGGTGGAAAGTCACCTCCACCTCTAATCACACACTCGTGCAGCTCCTGTTAACCACTTATCTGGTTGGGGTGTGAAGCGAAGCCGTCGCTGATCACACCAAAACGCCAGTCCCACAGATAAAGCAACACCACAGGAAAACGGCTGCAAAGAAGTTCAGACTATAAAGTCAGTGTTAAGTTCAGATACAGCAGAGAATATTACCTTCACAGGTAGATGATATCTCGGCAGCGAGGTGGAGATGACATCCGGCTTTTATGGAGTGATGAAATGATGGGTGACAGCTGTCATGAGTTGATGTGTGACAGCTGTCACTCCCGGTTGTGTCCGTGGCGGCAGCGCCCTCTCGTGCCTGAAGCCCGCACTTCAGGCAGGGTGCCCTCTGGTGGTGGGCCAGCAGTACCTCCTCTTCTGGTGGCCCACACAACAACCAGCTCATTTTCTTAAAAAAATGTGACTTCAGTAATTTTTTGCACACGTCTTCAATTTGAGATTGAATTTGTGATAAAACATCTCTGACAGCACTCCTCCCATCCATGGTTTCATGACACACAAGTTTTGTGGTTGTCCCAGTTTCGTCTTGTTCAAATTTATCCTTAAATTCAGTGATAATAAAGTCACTTATCCAGAAGGTATGGTGTGAGAGCATGAGGGCCTGCAACGGGTCGCTCCATCCACCACGTCACAAAATCACTCCAAATTCCAGACGGCAATCACAGAGGCAGACAACTAGGCCATCACCACCTCTCAAAAGAAGCCTCTCTCTGCCACATCAGTTGCACGTGTTTAATGTATGTCCAAACTCTGCTCATGTGTAATGGCCCCTTCACATAATAAAACGAAAATAGGCAAAAGAAGCAGGAACTGGTCGAAAATCCGCAAACAAAAAATGAAATGGGGAACTGCAAAACATTCCACCTGCTGTCGGGAGGGACACACGGTCAGACAGGAGTGCACGATACAGCGGCGACGGTTTCAACATCACACTCATGAGGACAATTTTCAAAAACAGCCTGAATGTGGTCATCTGCACTCTACTCTTGTGCTGGGTGCACAAATAGCACCTGCCTTCTCTAAGTGTCCAGTGAGTGGGGTTGGATGTTTGTGTGTGGCACGTGGAATTGGGCCAACACCTGCCAAGAGGGGGATCGAATGGGCACTCGCAGTGTGCTGTCTTTCAGCCGCTGGTGTGCGTGAATGGTTGTGACAACAGGTGTACGAGGCATTTGAGGTGGCTCAGATTTTTCACAAGTGACATGCAATTCCTCCTTTGTCCACCATTCTGCCTCAATTGTGTTGTGTAGGAAGGGGCCCTAAATGATGTACATATTTATGTCATGTAAATCCAACAGACGTTTTTCAGTGTATAAAGGTGGCTGTCAGCAGTCAGTGACAACAGGCTGGTTAGGGCACAGAAACATGTAGCCTACTTGTTTGTGCGAACTAACCAGCCTGCTCATTTCTGTGCGCACTAACCAGCCTGCTCATTTCTGTGCACTAACCAGCCTGCTCATTTCTGTGCGCACTAACCAGCCTGCTCATTTCTGTGTGCACTAATCAACATGCTCGTTTCTGCGCACTAACCAGCCTGCTCGTTTCTGTGTGCACTAATCAGCATGCTCGTTTCTGTGCACTAATCAGCCTGCTCATTTCTGTGAGCACTAATCAGCCTGCTCATTTCTGTGAGCACTAACCAGCCTGCACATTTCTGTGAGCACTAACCAGCCTGCTCATTTCTGTGCACCTAATCAGCATGCTCATTCTGGTGCGCACTACCAGCCCTGCTCATTTCTGCCGCACTAAACAGCCTGCTCATTTCTGTGCATTAAACAGCCTGCTCATTTGTGCGCACTAACCGCCTGCTTGTTTGTGCACGCCCTAACCACCTGCTTCATTTCTGACACTAACCAGCCTGCTTCGTTTGTGTGCGCACTAACCAGCCTGCTTATTCTGTGCGCCATTAATCAGCCTGCTCATTTCTGTGTGCACTAATCATCCTGCTCATTTCTGTGTGCACTAATCAGCCTGCTCATTTGTGCGCACTAACCAGCCTGCTCATTTCTGTGCGCACTAACCAGCCTGCTCATTTCTGTGTGCACTAATCAGCCTGCTCATTTGTGCGCACTAACCAGCCTGCTCATTTCTGTGCACACTAACCAGCCTGCTTATTTCTGTGCTTTAACCAGCCTGCTCATTTCTGTGCGCACTAATCAGCGCTAATCAGCTTGCTCAAAGGACATGCAATTCCTCCTTTGTCCACCATTCTGCCTCAATTGTGTTGTGTAGGAAGGGGCCCTAAATGATGTACATATTTATGTCATGTAAATCCAACAGACGTTTTTCAGTGTATAAAGGTGGCTGTCAGCAGTCAGTGACAACAGGCTGGTTAGTGCACAGAAACATGTAGCCTGCTTGTTCTGCGCACTAACCAGCCTGCTCATTTCTGTACGCACTAACCAGCCTGCTTGTTTCTGTACGCACTAACCAGCCTGCTTATTTCTGTACGCACTAATCAGCCTGCTTATTTCTGTGCGCACTAACCAGCTTGCTCATTTCTGTGAGCACTAACCAGCCTGCTCATTTCTGTGCGCACTAACCAGCCTGCTCATTTCTGTGCTTTAACCAGCCTGCTCATTTCTGTGCATTAACCAGCCTGTTCATTTCTGTGCACACTAATCAGCCTGCTCATTTCTGTGCACACTAATCAGCCTGCTCATTTCTGTGCGCACTAACCAGCCTGCTCATTTCTGTGAGCACTAACCAGCCTGCTCATTTCTGTGAGCACTAACCAGCCTGCTCATTTCTGTGCGCACTAATCAGCCTGCTCATTTCTGTGCGCACTAATCAGCCTGCTCATTTCTGTGCGCACTAACCAGCCTGCTCATTTCTGTGCGCACTAATCAGCCTGCTCATTTCTGTGCGCACTAATCAGCCTGCTCATTTCTGTGCTTTAACCAGCCTGCTCATTTCTATGCATTAACCAGCCTGTTCATTTCTGTGCACACTAACCAGCCTGCTCATTTCTGTGAGCACTAATCAGCCTGCTCATTTCTGTGAGCACTAATCAGCCTGCTCATTTCTGTGAGCACTAACCAGCCTGCTCATTTCTGTGCACACTAACCAGCCTGCTCATTTCTGTGCACACTAACCAGCCTGCTCATTTCTGTGTGCACTAACCAGCCTGCTTATTTCTGTGCGCACTAACCAGCCTGCTCATTTCTGTGAGCACTAATCAGCATGCTCGTTTCTGCGCACTAACCAGCATGCTCGTTTCTGCGCACTAACCAGCCTGCTCATTTGTGCGCACTAACCAGCCTGCTCGTTTGTGCACACTAACCAGCCTACTTATTTCTTTGCGCACTAACCAGCCTGCTCATTTCTGTGCATTAACCAGCCTGCTCATTTCTGTACGCACTAATCAGCCTGCTAATTTCTGTGCATTAACCTGCCTGCTTATTTCTGTGCATTAACCAGCCTGCTAATTTCTGTGCATTAACCTGCCTGCTTATTTCTGTGCATTAACCAGCCTGCTCATTTCTGTGCGCACTAATCAGTGCTAATCAGCTTGCTCAAAGTTTTTCAGTGTGTAAAGGTGACTGTCAGCAGTCAGTGACAACAGGCTGGTTAGTGCACAGAAACATGTAGCCTGCTTGTTCTGCTCACTAACCAGCCTGCTCATTTCTGTGCACATTAACCAGCCTGCTCATTTCTGTGCGCACTAACCAGCCTGCTCATTTCTGTGCACATTAACCAGCATGCTCGTTTCTGCGCACTAACCAGCCTGCTCGTTTCTGCGCACTAACCAGCCTGCTCGTTTCTGTATGCACTAACCAGCCTGCTCATTTCTGTGCATTAACCAGCCCGCTAATTTCTGTGCGCACTAATCAGCCTGCTCATTTCTGTGTGCACTAATCAGCCTGCTCATTTCTGTGTGCACTAATCAGCCTGCTCATTTGTGCGCACTAACCAGCCTGCTCATTTCTGTGCGCACTAACCAGCCTGCTCATTTCTGTGTGCACTAATCAGCCTGCTCATTTGTGCGCACTAACCAGCCTGCTCATTTCTGTGCACACTAACCAGCCTGCTTATTTCTGTGCTTTAACCAGCCTGCTCATTTCTGTGCGCACTAATCAGCGCTAATCAGCTTGCTCAAAGGACATGCAATTCCTCCTTTGTCCACCATTCTGCCTCAATTGTGTTGTGTAGGAAGGGGCCCTAAATGATGTACATATTTATGTCATGTAAATCCAACAGACGTTTTTCAGTGTATAAAGGTGGCTGTCAGCAGTCAGTGACAACAGGCTGGTTAGTGCACAGAAACATGTAGCCTGCTTGTTCTGCGCACTAACCAGCCTGCTCATTTCTGTACGCACTAACCAGCCTGCTTATTTCTGTACGCACTAACCAGCCTGCTTATTTCTGTACGCACTAATCAGCCTGCTTATTTCTGTGCGCACTAACCAGCTTGCTCATTTCTGTGAGCACTAACCAGCCTGCTCATTTCTGTGCGCACTAACCAGCCTGCTCATTTCTGTGCTTTAACCAGCCTGCTCATTTCTGTGCATTAACCAGCCTGTTCATTTCTGTGCACACTAATCAGCCTGCTCATTTCTGTGCACACTAATCAGCCTGCTTATTTCTGTGCGCACTAATCAGCCTGCTCATTTCTGTGAGCACTAACCAGCCTGCTCATTTCTGTGAGCACTAACCAGCCTGCTCATTTCTGTGAGCACTAACCAGCCTGCTCATTTCTGTGCGCACTAATCAGCCTGCTCATTTCTGTGCTTTAACCAGCCTGCTCATTTCTGTGCGCACTAACCAGCCTGCTCATTTCTGTGCGCACTAATCAGCCTGCTCATTTCTGTGCGCACTAATCAGCCTGCTCATTTCTGTGCTTTAACCAGCCTGCTCATTTCTATGCATTAACCAGCCTGTTCATTTCTGTGCACACTAACCAGCCTGCTCATTTCTGTGAGCACTAATCAGCCTGCTCATTTCTGTGAGCACTAACCAGCCTGCTCATTTCTGTGCGCACTAACCAGCCTGCTCATTTCTGTGCATTAACCAGCCTGCTCATTTCTGTGTGCACTAACCAGCCTGCTTATTTCTGTGCGCACTAACCAGCCTGCTCATTTCTGTGAGCACTAATCAGCATGCTCGTTTCTGCGCACTAACCAG